>NW_015506534.1:223141-223489 GCF_001515645.1 Sinocyclocheilus grahami
CCGATCACAAATGCAGACATGGTTTTATGTTTATGCGGCGCGATGCAACGCGTAAAAAGACAGTATAAGTCATTATAATCCATAATTATGTCCCCACTGGATGCAACGAATGCCTCGTTTATAATGGGTTTTCATGTTTTTGAATCATTGCTCCGGCCTGACAGCCTGACAGGGCAATATGGTAGGGGCGTATCATTTCCGTCTCACACTTGAGGTATCTGGCCAATCATAACGCACTGGATAGCTGGATAGCCAGAGCACAGCTCACTTTTCAGACTGATGAGCTTTGTAAAAATCAACGCGTTTCAGAAAGGCGGGGCATAGAGGAGAAACAAGAATGTACAGTAT
>NW_015506534.1:232290-256587 GCF_001515645.1 Sinocyclocheilus grahami
CTGGTTGCTGAGGAAATACAACAACTTTGCGCTGTGGATCACCGGATCGGCTTTCACCATGGACGAAGCGGAGTCTAGCCTGGGGTCGTCACAGGTGGTTGCTGCAAGCCTCCTTCGTTGAATCCGCCGGCCGCGCCGTTCTCAAGCCCGCCGTCTCTGCTCACTCTAGGCCGCCGTGTGTGACGCTGTGTTTCGTTGTGAAAGCGAAACTACTTTGTTTGGCTTTCCAAAAATGGACACGACTAGAAATCAGTGGTTAAGTTTTATTTACAACACTGTTCCAGAACACTTTAACCCAAATATTCAGATGTGTGCAGCACATTTTATGGAGGACTGTTTACTGATCCTGGTAGAGTAGACTACAATGCCGGCTGTTCTGACTCAAAGACTGTAAGTACGTTTTCATATTTAAAGAGTTTTTATATTTTGTATTTTTTATATTTAAAGCGAGTTTTTTGGGCAGTGTAGAGTAGGGCTTGTTGTTTGTCATTTCTCCGATCACAAATGCAGACATGGTTTTATGTTTATGCGGCGCGATGCAACGCGTAAAAAGACAGTATAAGTCATTATAATCCATAATTATGTCCCCACTGGATGCAACGAATGCCTCGTTTATAATGGGTTTTCATGTTTTTGAATCATTGCTCCGGCCTGACAGGGCATCATCACAATATGGTAGGGGCGTATCATTTCCGTCTCACACTTGAGGTATCTGGCCAATCATAACGCACTGGATAGCTGGCCAATCACAGCACACCTTGCTTTTCAGACCGATGAGCTTTGTAAAAATCGACGCGTTTCAGAAAGGCGGGGCATAGAGGAGAAACAATAATGTACAGTATGTGGAAAATAATGTTTTTTTTTTTACTTTAAACCGCATAAACGCATTTCATTACACCAAATACACAAAATAATGTTCTTTTTATCAACATCATATGACCCCTTTAAGGCTAAAAGTAGCTCATAACTCGCCGATTTAGGAGAAAATCTTTAAAATAATGGGCGTGTCAGTCCTAAATTTTTGTTCTAGGAGTATTTCACAAAGCGTTGTAGTGCTAAAATTAGCTCCTAAATCTGTGAAACGTTAGGAGTAGTGAAGAGGACTCCTAAGTCACAATAGACCAAATCTGAACTATCCTAAAATGGCTGTTGCCAGCAATGTACCTCGGAATATAAATATTTTAGAAACATTTGACGATAATGAGCTTTTAAAAATGTATCGGCTTTTGTTTGGAGGTTATCCCAACTCCAAATTTATGATTAATATATAGCCGTTCTCGCGTCCAGTTTGGTTTTCTTTTATGTTTGCATGTCTTACTATCAGCCATGATTAATGTACTCTGCTAATTAAAGGCTGTTTATATGCATATGTAGAGGTTAAAAAGATCAAAGATCAAAATGATCATATAAATGATGGAATCAATGTGATTCAACTGTAATAAAAAAGAAAAAGAAAAAAAGAGTTAAAATCAATATGATTTAGGTGTAATTTTGAGTGTCCACTAGGGGGAGATCGAAGGTTGCAGGTTGTGGCTGACGCGAGCTGTGCTGTGCGTCACAGCCAATACAGACTGACGCAGAGACAACAGCACAAGTCCTTGTCTTCATTTATTAATGTCTATTTTCCCCCTTTATCAGGTATGAAATACATAACAGTGTATTTTCATAAGGAGTTAAAGCGATATAGTAATGTTACCTATGCTAATCGGCATGCTTAACATGCTAAATATTAGGGTGGAGAAAACTAAATGAGACGTATCTCACAGTGGTTTAAGTGGAACAGAAGAGTATATTTGTAAAATGTCAATTGAAAGTGAATGTTATGCGTAATGAAGCTCGTTTTTTGTGTATTTCATAATTAGTTCAGTGTTTTATAATGGATTGTTGAAATAGTGTTTTATCGAGTTGGAACTCTGAATTGTTTTCTCATTCTGAATCGTTACTGAAGAATCAATTGGTATTATTGGCTTAATAACTATTGTTATCATTACAAGGGAATAACTCATTTTGCAGTTGAAAGAGGACACAGAAAGAAATGTGTTAAGTTATGAATGTTATAGAAGAAGTGATGTATTTGTATTATTGGCTTCAGACACATATTGATGTGATTTATTGTACTGATGTATTCATTTATTCACAGTTCTGTTATTCAAGTAATATCTGTTGATGAAAGCGACATCACACAGCCAATACAGACTGACGCAAAGACAACAGCACGAGTCCTTGTCTTCATTTATTAATGTATATTTTCCCCCTTTATCAGGGTGTAACACATCACCAAATTTTATTAGTCGCAGAAAAAACAATTCCACATGAAGTGGCGAGATCACGCAGTCCGTGACAGACAAATCGTTAACGGCTGGTCTATGTGTTATATATGTAGCCTACTTCGGGCAGGACATCCATATGCTCTCCTAAGTCCTAACATTCATCGACCTCCAATGGCGTATCTTCTGAAAAATTTATGTAGTAGCAACTTTACATGGCAGCTCAATCTAACGTTAGCCTAGAAAAAAGTGCGCAGTTCACGTGTTTGTGCGGAGTGCTGAACAGTAGCACGCTTGGGCTACTGCATGACATTTTGGTCATACGGATAAGAGCAATGCATCTTTTGTATCTGTAAAGACTCTACGTTTATTCGTGTGCACTCAGAATAACAACGAAACGTTGCGCTTTTGTTAATGAAAGTAAACAGGATGCGCCTTCTGCCGTCTCGGTCTCTGTGAACTTGAGCGCGTCACTTCGAAACTCCGTGTAGGCTATGCTTGCCTTATTACAGACATGAAAAATATATCTCTAGAGAGTAAAACTTTTAAATGAGAAAAATTCAAATAGAAAACAAATATTCTCAGATTATGTAACCCCTATGAAACATGTTATTACGATTCCCGGTCCCGCCCACTCCCGCTGACATTTTTTCCTGTCCCGTCCCAATCACGTGATTAATAGTGATTTTGTTTCCCGAAAAAATGTCAGCCTCTACTGGGGACACGATTCTGTAGCTGATTCCTCAGGAGGAGACTGTCCTGGTGCTTGCTGGACACTCTGGGACGTCCTGAGGACTTCTTCACTGCAGTCGAACCTCTCTCCTTGAAGTTCTTGATGATCCGGTAAATGGTTCTTTCAGGTGCAATATTCTTTGAAGCAATTTCCTTGCATGTGAGGCCATTTTGATGCAAAGCAATTATGGATGCACGTGTTTCTTTGGAGGTAAACATTGCTAACAAGAACACAGTGATTGGAAGCGCTTCTTCCCTCCTTTTATAGCAATCAATCTGCTCTTACAATCTAATTAGTATGATAGTGATTTCACCTGACTAGTACTCATTCACACTTTCACATGTGCTGCTGATACGATTAGTCATTTGCTGGTCATTTTGTGTCAGGATCAAAAAACAGTGAAGGGTTTTTTTTTGTGTGAAAAGTACATTTTTGTTGGTCAATGAAGCTTTTAGCAATTATTTAAAATGCATCTGATCACTCTACACAATAATCTAGAAACAATGTGAATGAACACCACAACAGCTTAAAGTCGGCATGAAATGGAAGTTGCCATTGTCTTTTCTTCTCTGCTGTGATGTATATCCGAGTGAAACGGCATCTGAAATGAGAGGGTGGGACTTGATTTCGTCCTTCGGGAATTAATTGGATCGTTGGAAGTTGGGGCGTTGCTAACAAAATGGAGGTAGATCTAAGATGCCAGTTTGCAGTTAGTGGTGGGGGATTTCTCTCCACTGGATTCACAACCGACACCCAAGCATGAATAAATGTTTTATTTATTAAGGATGACCACGATGATCAACGGCACAAAACATGCCTAAACAGCATGCGTGTGCAAGAGAGAGAGACTGCCTGAATGACTGAGCACGTCCACCATCAGGTTAAGACATATTCATGAAAAAAATTAGTTTGCCATGTCCTAAGAGTAATGTTGTCGTAATATCCTAATATCTTTTCAATGTTTAGGGGTAATGTACTCCCTCATGACTGGTGTCAGTGCTACAAAGTGACACATCAGCTTCAGCTTTTCCCCTGTCGTTTATCCCAGCGTTTACCCCTCACGTCACTAGCTCCGCCCTTGCGCCAATGCCAGTTTGCAGTTAGTGGTGGGGGATTTCTCTCCACTGGATTCACAACTGACACTCAAGCATGAATAAATGTTTTATTTATTAAGGATGACCACGATGATCAACGGCACAAAACATGCCTAAACAGCGCGCGTGTGCAAGAGAGAGAGACTGCCTGAATGACTGAGCACGTCCACCATCAGGTTAAGACATATTCATGAAAAAAATTAGTTTGCCATGTCCTAAGAGTAATGTTGTCGTAATATCCTAATATCTTTTCAATGTTTAGGGGTAATGTACTCCCTCATGACTGGTGTCAGTGCTACAAAGTGACACATCAGCTTCAGCTTTTCCCCTGTCGTTTATCCCAGCGTTTACCCCTCACGTCACTAGCTCCGCCCTTGCGCCATAGCTCGTGACCGGAAGAGTAGAGGAGTCGTTTTGAGAGGGAGGGGAGGTTAATGTTTTTGATGAAAGATTATGAGGGCACATGAATGAAAAAAAATAATGAAGTGCACGGATACATTTTTTATAATATACACTACAGTATTCCATTAAAAAATAAGAATTTTCCATTTTGATTTCATGCTGACTTTAAGCAGCAAACTTGGCAAAACACAAAATTTATGTCACTGCCAAAACTTTTAGCCACGACTGTACAATGAACTGTCAGCTAACAAAGCAGCAATTAATTTAACGAAACTTAAACAATCCTACTATGACCGGGGAAACCTGGGAAAGCTTTAGCATGGCGAATTAAACAACAACAAACAGAAAGGTCTATTAACTACATTGAAGATCCAAGCGGTAGAACTATAGTAAATCCCGCAGAAATTAATGAGGCCTTCAAGGTATTTTATGAGAAACTGTATACCTCTGAGGGTACTCCCAGACTCGATAAGCAGACACAATTTCTAAATAACCTTAATATTCCCAAAATTTCAGAAAATGAAAGTAAAGCATTAGATGGAGAATTAACAGAAATAGAAATCGCAGAAGCAATTAACTGTATGCAAGCTGGAAAAACGGCTGGGCCAGATGGCATACCTATAGATATTTATAAAAAATTTCAGTCTAAATTAATTTGACCCATTTTGGAGATGGTCCAGGAGGCTTTCAGGAATGGTCTTCTCCCTACATCCATGAGCAGTTCCCTAATAACTTTACTTCCAAAACTGGGAAACCAAATACAAAATGTGAAAACATGCGCCCAATTAGCCTTTTAAATTCAGATACAAAAATACTTCGCAAAGTTCTTGCAAGAAGATTGGAGGGCTTCCTCCCTCGGGTGGTGGGAGAGGACCAAAATAGATTTATTCAAGGAAGACAGGGCTTTCATAATGTCAGACGAGTGTGCAATATTTTACATAGCCAGAGAGGGGCGAAAGACACAGCTTTACTCTCTCTTGATGCAGAGAAGGCCTTCGACCGCGTCGAATGGCACTACCTATTTGAGGTGCTCACACCCTTTGGCGATACATTTTGTAAATGGGTTAGATTACTTTGTACTGGGCTCACTGCAGAAGTTTTGACCAATAATGTGATCTCTAAATCTTTTAGTATCTCTAGAAGTTGCCCACAAGGGAGTCCTCTTTCACCTTTATTATTTATCCTTGCAAAAGAACCATTCACCATAGCGATGAGGGCGCATAATGATATTTATGGAATCCGAAAGAGTCATCTGGAACATAAATTAGCATTATTTGCAGACAACATTATTTTGTCTCTGAAAAATCTGAGTAGCTCTGTCCCCGCACTCCTGGATCTCATTGAAACTTCTGGAAAAATATCTGGATATAAAGTGAATCACTCCAAATCATCTATAATATTACTTAATGAATCAGAGAGGAAAAATAACCAAGATTATGCTTCTATCTTCGATTCAACAGATAATTTTACATATCTGGGTATAAAAATTATTCATGAGGTGAATAAGATTGCTCAGATAAATTATGACCCAATTTTGGAAGCTACTACCTCATCAGTAGAACGCTGGACATCTTTACCTATCTCAATGTTTGGCAGGATAAATATCCTAAAAATGAATATACTCCCAAAATGTCTCTATTTGTTCCAAAATATTCCCCTACCCCCTCCCTCATCTTTACCAACTTTATTTGACAAAATAAACGTTCCAGGCTACGTCTACCTTTGTTATACCTACCATTTGATCGAGGAGGACTTAAATGTCCAAACATCCAGTGGTATTACTGGGCAGCCCAACTGCGTACAATCATGTTTTATTTTTCATCTGAAAGCTGGGATGGATTTGGAATCATGTTCTATTACACCAAAATTACCATTGCACTTATACCTGTATTCGGCAGATCACAAATACCTAAGAAAAAACACAGAAAACCCTATTGTATTGAACATGAATAATATTTGGTTTGATTCTTGTAAATATTTGAACATAAACCCCTCCTGGTCACGTTTCAGTCCTATTTGGGGTAATGTTCATTTTAAACCAGGGAAATGTGATGCAGGATTTCGGATAGGGGCTGAAAAAGGGTTAAGGAAAGTGCAAGACATGTACAATGAGGATGAAGTATTTATGTCCTTTGCAGAAATATCAACCAAATATGGCATTCCAAAGACCTGTTTTTTTTTTCTCCAAATATCTTCAACTTAGAAGCTTTATATCTTCATCTCAAAATCATTCATTAGATATTCCTGTCATCTCCCCATTAGAGGCAGCAATCATAGGTCACTGTTATGATAAAGGTTCAATTTCCTCTTTGTATGAATTGTTTGTATCTGGGTCTAATGAATCCTCAGAATCTAAACTAAGATTATGGAAAGAAGATATAAATGATGAAATATCTCTAGAGGATTGGAATGAGGCGTGCAAGAAGGCTCAGATACAGACAGTCAACAGTAGCTTGAAACTCATACAATATAAATGGCTGATGCGAACATGCATATAAATATGAATAATTGCTCTTAATTGGAAAAATATAAATGAGCCAAGAATTGGAAAGTGGATCAAAGAAACGGCATCAAACATGTCAATGGAAAAGATCACGTATATTGTCAAAAAGAAACAAAACGTTTTTGAAGATGTCTGGAGACCTTTTACTAATTTTTAAGGCACAATGTTAATGTTGGTAGCCTGCTACAACAAGCTCTGAGGGAGTAGGGTAATATGATCTTCTTTACAGACTTGGGAAACACTCTTTTCTTGATTTAGGTATCTTTACAATTTTATTGTAAAATTATTTTTTTTATTATTGTTATTATTTTATTTTTATTTTTTCCCTTCTTTTGTTTGGGGATGGGGTGATGGGAGGGAGAATAGGGTGTAAAATGTTTGCTGTGTTTACATGATTGTTACTTAGGATTGTTAGGTGGTGATGATGGAAAGAAACTTAGAAACCATGGGGTAGTGGTGATGGCAGGTTATTGAGAAATCAGGCCAAGATTATATTCCATTCTCTTTGTACATCAATATAATGTAGTATTTTTATTTTTTCCCTTCTTTTGTTTGGGGATGGGGTGATGGGAGGGAGAATAGGGTGTAAAATGTTTGCTGTGTTTACATGATTGTTACTTAATGTGTAATCTGCTGTAATATGCAAACTGAAAAAAGTAATAAATATATTGTAAAAAAAGATGTACATCTTTACAGTATAAAACTTTGAACCAGATAACATTAAAACCTACGTTAGGTGGTGATGATGGAAAGAAACTTAGAAACCATGGGGTAGTGGTGATGGCAGGTTATTGAGAAATCAGGCCAAGATTATATTCCATTCTCTTTGTACATCAATATAATGTAGTGTTGTATTGACCTAAAAATTTTAAAGGGCCTATATACGATTTTTCAACCACTAGATGTCTAAATCAGCGCTGCACCGCTGCAGATTTCTTTTTTCACTTCATTCACTTTCTCTCAGTGCAGGTGCCAACACAGTAGCCTACATTAAAAAAGTAACAGTGCTGGCAGCTGTTTCAGTTTCGATTTAGTTTGTGTTATTCCTTGTTTCCTTTTTTCCATTTGTAGTTTTCTATAGGGGAGACCAGTATGGTTGTAACATGGGGGGAGTTGTAACAACACCAATTCCACCAATCAAGAATAAACTAGGAGTCCTATGATAATTTTATTATTTACCCACTTCCTCCCAGATCTTAAATGACGCTAAAGTGCCCTTGCGGGTCTACGTGCCCCCGGTCCGCGATTTCTGCCGAGGGTAGGGGTGTGCGATATGAAGTTTTTTGATCGTGGATGATAAAAATGTCTCCACGATCTGCTTTTGAAGAAATATCGTTGTATCGTGCTACAGCGCACATTCTGTCAGTTGCAGTTCTGGCACCACCGAATCAATATACTATACAACGTGACATACATTAACATCAGTGTTAACTCAGCGGTAGAGTTACTCTCACGGGACACTGCACTTATTCACAATCACAAAAGTAAATTTTTTGCATCTGCTTTAAAGCCTTACTGGTTAAACGTTTCATTCGTGTGCTGTTCTGACCAAACGGCAACCTTCAGGTCTCTCTCGTGAAGCCAACACGGAAGTGACTAAAACTGCAATTCATCGACTGGCCGCTAGAGGCTGGCTCCAAAAGGTAGTCTGTCCCATAGACTCCCCATGTTAAAATGCCCAACTTTACAGCAGAAAAAAATGTTTACAGCCTGGTACAAAAAGTGGTTTTGGTCTATATAGCTAATTTTGCCCTTCATGACAACTGTGAGGGGGTGAATTTTTTTAGAACTCATCCGTTGAAATTATATTAAGCCTTAAAGTTCTGCATAATTAAGGGCGTGGCCACTTGAGTGACAGGTGGATTGCCGTCACCACCGTCGAGCTAGTTGGACGTGTTGTTTCAGCAAACCCAACCCTTTGCCCATTTTCGATAATCCGGGAGTGACACGTTGCCAAGATGGCGACGGCCGGCTCCGCCCACTTTGAGCTTCAAAAACGCTCTTCAGAAACCTACGGGTGATGTCACGGACACTACGTCCATGTTATATACAGTCTATGGTTCTGACAAGCGCTTTTTCTGAGCACACCCAAAGCGCTCACACGAAAACGAAAAAGCCCGTCAAACAGTGCCTGATTACTGAACTAAGTTATGTTTTGTGCTAATACTGTCAAAACACACAAGGTTTATGTATAGACTCAGTTGGTTATGTCTAAAATGAAAGTAAACAACTGAGAGAAATGGATGCGTGCTTGTATATTAGATGCGTGCAGGTCTTAAAGGGACAGTAGGCTATATGCTGCCGACTGTAATTAAAGTGATAGTTCACCCTAAAATTTAATTTCTGTCATTATTTATTCACTCACATGTTGTCCCAAACCTATAATTTCATTCTTGTGCTGAACACAAAATAAGATATTTTGAAGAATCTACCAAACAGTTGATGGTCCACATTGACTTTGATAGTAGGGGGAAAAATACTATGGAAGTCACTGTGGACCAGCAACTGTTTGGTTTTCCACCTTCTTCAAAATAGCATTTATGTTTAGCAGAAGAAGGAAACTCATTCAGGGTTAAAACAACTTTTGAGTGAGTAAATGAAGGTATAAAAATAAAACACTAGCCTATTTTAATTTTTAGAAAAATCACTAAATACTCTTGACTGAAAAACTTTAATACAGTTGCTTTAATAGGAATCAATGTATATAGTATTTTATTTTTATATTTGTTCATTCAATTTTTTAAATTCTCCTGCTAAATCAGTGGTTCTCAAAGTGTGGGGGGCGGGCCATCAGCAGAAAAAGAAAAGAAATAAAACCATAAAACTTAGAATGGGAGATGGATCAGTTTGTGAAAGCGAAGAGAAAAGCCATAGATGAAGTCACACAGACCCAGGCAGGTGCTGGTCATTCAAAAGCTAAATGCAGAAAATATGACTAGGCATATCTTGCTCCCGGCTTCACTCACCGTGTCTATACCGGACGCTATAGTTGTCAAGTCGCGCCACAACAGCTCTACACTGGACGCGACAAAGTGACCATTGTAAATCATTTTAACTTTGTGTCAGTACATCATAAATAGAACAAGGCATCAGTTTAATGTCGGGGTTTTGTCGTGTTGTGCCATGCCGCGCCGCATCCACTCTTCACTCACCCTATGTACTCCTTTGAGCCCCGGTCTGCTATTATACTGTCCTCACGATGCGTTGCTCTGCAAGGCTAGACAGCTAACATGAGGGATGAAACTCCATTAATGACTGAAGGTGTAACTTTTCCTGGGTTTAATTGAAATTTCCTTTTTTCCATTTTTATATTGTAAAACTGAAAATACAGAACAAAACAGACATATCAGTATACAAATACACTAATAAAAAGCTAAACACAAAACATAAACTACTGGCAGGTAAATTATACATTTCTGAAAGCAACAATGGCACTTTCTTAATATGAAAACAATATCTTTCAGTCACTTACAGACAAATAGTGTCCCAGGAACAGCGTAAAGAGAAAATTTAGATGCACCATCTATCAAGCCGTGCACTCATACAGGGGAAAGGGCAAATGAGGCGTGATGGATGAAACCATCAGGAAAAACCAGAGAATGAAGATATGAAAAGAATCAGTTAACCACCTGAGTGAAACCATCAGCACCGTTTTAGAACAGGGTCTACAGCTTATACTAAACCTCTGTTCCGTTTAGTTAAATGTACAATACTTGCATTACCTTGCCCTGGAATGAGCGTACGGATGCAGTCTCGGATGAAAGTCTTGATGGTTTGGAAGTTCGGTGGTGTAGGAGTCGCGATCACCTTCTTCCGGGTTTGAAGAGTGATTAACTCCAAAGATGTTCTGACTTGATGGTGATTGGGAGTTTCTTCTCAGTGGAAAGTGAAAAAGAGCTAAGAGAGACATCAGCTGAGATCCTAGGATCTTTGGTGAATGTAAAGACAAGGTCGAAGCCTGGTGCAGACTTAAGAGTTGCAGAAGCGTTCTAGCTCGCATCCTCATCTTCTCAGAATCTAACAGAACCGCAGACTGACTGAGGCGGGTCACTGATGTGAGAGTTTTATCTCCTATTGAGCTCACACCTCCGGGAGGTCACAGAGCCAATGGTGACTTTCACTTTTGGAGGGAAAGTTTATGACTCTTTGTCTTAGAGAAGGGGTGTCCAAACTCAGTCCTGGAGGGCCGGTGTTCTGAAGAGTTTAGCTCCAACCCCAATTAAACACACCTGAACCAGCTAATCAAGCTCTAACTAGGCATACTAGAAACTTAAAAGCAGGTGTGTTGACGCAAGTTGGAGCTAAACTCTGCAGGACACCGGCCCTCCAGGACCGAGTTTGGGCACCCCTGTCTTAGAGCATGGTATTTTTCATATGTAATTTGATTGGGTGTTGATGCAAAAACTTCTAAAATTTAGATGCACCATCTATCAAGCCGTGCACTCATACAGGGGAAAGGGCAAATGAGGCGTGATGGATGAAACCATCAGGAAAAACCAGAGAATGAAGATATGAAAAGAATCAGTTAACCACCTGAGTGAAACCATCAGCACCGTTTTAGAACAGGGTCTACAGCTTATACTAAACCTCTGTTCCGTTTAGTTAAATGTACAATACTTGCATTACCTTGCCCTGGAATGAGCGTACGGATGCAGTCTCGGATGAAAGTCTTGATGGTTTGGAAGTTCGGTGGTGTAGGAGTCGCGATCACCTTCTTCCGGGTTTGAAGAGTGATTAACTCCAAAGATGTTCTGACTTGATGGTGATTGGGAGTTTCTTCTCAGTGGAAAGTGAAAAAGAGCTAAGAGAGACATCAGCTGAGATCCTAGGATCTTTGGTGAATGTAAAGACAAGGTCGAAGCCTGGTGCAGACTTAAGAGTTGCAGAAGCGTTCTAGCTCGCATCCTCATCTTCTCAGAATCTAACAGAACCGCAGACTGACTGAGGCGGGTCACTGATGTGAGAGTTTTATCTCCTATTGAGCTCACACCTCCGGGAGGTCACAGAGCCAATGGTGACTTTCACTTTTGGAGGGAAAGTTTATGACTCTTTGTCTTAGAGAAGGGGTGTCCAAACTCAGTCCTGGAGGGCCGGTGTTCTGAAGAGTTTAGCTCCAACCCCAATTAAACACACCTGAACCAGCTAATCAAGCTCTAACTAGGCATACTAGAAACTTAAAAGCAGGTGTGTTGACGCAAGTTGGAGCTAAACTCTGCAGGACACCGGCCCTCCAGGACCGAGTTTGGGCACCCCTGTCTTAGAGCATGGTATTTTTCATATGTAATTTGATTGGGTGTTGATGCAAAAACTTCTAAAGATTCTTAGAACACTAATATGTTGCTTAGGTATAAACATATAATATACACTCTCAATTAGATCATCCGAAGACAAATTCATAGAGACCAAACATGGTATATGTAAGGTTACATGAATGAGTGGTTCTATCATAAGCATGCATAAAACAGTATACAATACAAAAGACAATATACAAGAACAGTAACAACATACACAATTACCTGAAGTAAATGTGTGTTCATTCAAAGAAAGGTTTTCCTATGCATTAATTAGAGAATAGTCCATTTTTATGGGCATTATGTGTCTGTTTTAGAGAGACTCGAGTAAGAGTTGATTCTCTCTACATACTTTTAGGTCGTAAAAGTTTATCTCATCTGGCTGAGGGGTCCTGGTTGCCATGGTAACCAGGGGCCTGGGGTCGTTCCCAGACATGCTGGCACCCAGTATGTTTATTGGGTGAGGGGTCTGTGATTATTTGTTAATCTAATAAATAATTGATTTGTTAAATCTAATGAACAAATGTGTGTCTGATTGGTCCAAATGCTACAAAAGGCTTGGAGGGGCCAGGACAATTTTTAATATACCTCTGATTGGATTCGTCTGAAAAAAGAAAGTTACATACACCTAGGATGCTTTGAGGGTGAGTAAAACACAGGCTAATATTCATTTTGGGTGAACTAACCCTTTAAACTGCATTTGGACCCACTGCCTATTGCCTACTTATGCTTATTCGTAACAACAACCCACCCTGGCAGTGGGGTAAATTGTAACAAAGACACTCCATATATTTGACATCAACTTTTAAGGGCTGTAATATTCTTGCAGAGGATTCAATTGGTGCCTTTTATAGAGAACAAACATGGATGTTTTGTATAAGTTTGAGCACTCTATAGCTCAAATTCTGTGAGTTACAGATGCTGAAACAAAAAGTGTTACAACCATACCCGGTCTCCCCTACCGATTATGTTGCACACCTTGTGTCTGGTAAGCTATTTTCTTTTATGTTGTTATGTAAAGGTTACGTTTGTCCATGTTTAATGCTTATAGCTATGTGAAAGTAAGTGTATAATTGTAACAGTTCATTGCTGGAGCTGAGCGGAATGAGAGAGAGAGAGATGCAGAGTGTGTGCAGGGCAAGGGAACGCGAGGAACGGTATTAAGGACCACTGCTTTAGAACATTGATTTTGAAACTTTCAAAAGTTTTGCATTTGTGAATCCATTAGAATCGTTAAAAGACAGAATCGCGATTCATATATGAATAGATTTTTATGTGCACCTCTAGTTTTCTCTTCCTCTTCTCTAAAGCAGCACAGGCCTCGCCCCCTTTGCTGCCTTTTCCCGAGGGCGGGGTTTATCTGGGTTTGTGATGTCACGAACCCGGGAAGTAACTTGTTGTAGTCCCTACCAACCGTTTTTCTAGGCATTAAACTGCCAGAATTTTAAAAGACGATATCTCCGTTTGCATTGATCTTTCCGCTTCGTAACTTTGCAGATATTGTTTATGCTCAAACAGCAACATTACACACTAACTAATGTTAAAAATGTGAAATCGCAATGAACCACCCCTTTAAATATTTTTTTCCATCAGATTAAAAATGGATTATTAATCACTCAAACACCTTTATCTAAACCATTCAGTCGCCGGTCTAACAAATCTGCCATGTTTTTTAACACTTTGTGTAGTTCTAATCGAATCCTCATCCAACATGCAATGGGTTGTGGGTAATATTAGCTGTTAGAGTGTGCACGGATCTGCACTTCAAATTTCCACTGGAAAAACAAAAATCAACTGGGTACCTTTGGGGTACTCATTTTAACATCCTACGATTTGGGAAACACTTTGAATTTCGAATACTATTCAGGACGGTTAGTATGCAAATTGGGACGACCTGCTAGTTAGGTAACCCACTGTAATAATTTAAAGGTGCTATGTACTGTCCAATTTTTGTACAAATGTGTACAAATATAGAATCAGCAAACTACTATTTACTATGTAAAGGTATAGTATGCACTGCGAGAAATGTAATAATGATTTTTAAAAAACAAGGCAAAATGAGGGAACAAAAAGTCAAACTACTGTATATCAAGATAAAGAAAAAAAGAAGAAACAACAATAGAATGAAACAAAGCAGCGGAAATACATGTTAAGGTGGCAAAGAAGGTTCCTCAAAAATGCCATGGGATGTAGGGTGGGGTAAGTTGAGCAATCCCCTTTAGGAACATTTGCATCATTTTAGTATGTTCAAGATGTGCTATCTTGCTGTTTGCAATCAAAAGAAAGGTCATGGGAAAGTATTTTATGCCAAAAACTGAGTTACTGTGCATGTCAAACATTATGTCTCCCACACTGGACCTCACAAAGACTGAACAGCTACTACATTTGCTGAAACATAATTAACATTCTCTGTATTAGTAAATGTGGCCCTGGACCACAAAACCAGTCATAAGGGTAAGTTTTTTAAAATTGAGATGTATACACCATCCCGAAGCTGAATAAATAAGCTTTCCATTGATGTATGGTTTGTTATGATAGTACAATATTTGTACTATCATAACAAACCATACATCAATGATAGTACAATATTTGGCCGAGATACAACTATTTGAAAATCTGGAATCTGAGGGTGCAAAACAAATTAAAATGTTGAGAAAATCATCTTTAAAGTTGTCCAAATGAAGTTCTTAGCAATACATATTACTAATTAAAAATTGAGTTTTGATATATTTACAGTAGGAAATTTACAAAATATCTTCATGGAACATCTTTACTTAATATCCTAATGATTTTTGGCATAAAAGAAAAATCTATCATTCTGACCCATACCATGTATTTTTGGCTATTGCTACAAATATACCCCAGCAACTTAAGACTGATTTTGTGGTCCAGGGTCAAGCCTCAAAGACATTTGTTAATGTTTAGGTTGATATTATGTTTAAATGTTTAACCAGAGCAAAATTACCCCAAATCATCACCAAAATGTTTTTGGATCATAGCTTCTTCTTATTGGGGGATTGAAGCATTATCAGGATTTTCTAGCAACTCCATGTTTAAACTGCTTCGAGGTGGATCAAAATCTTGATCACAATATGAGTCCATTTCAACCACAGTAAACTAGATATACAGTCAAACCAAAATTTATTCAGACACCTTCAACATTTCTCACATTATCAGTTTATTTGCTATAGTTTAGAAAATGGTAATAAACTACGACAAGAACTCAGAGTTACACTGTGTCAGAACAAATTCAGCTTGATGATGTCAGATTACTCTGATAGAAAGGTATGTAACAAAACATGGTCAGGACAAAGTGTCAAATCAAATTTTTGGTCCCAAATTTTTATCAATTTTACTGATAGTCCACTGTGTGAAGAATTTTTGGGTAAAATATGTCAGTTTACTTTATTTTGCTATCCTCACTTACATAAATGAACTATAGTGTCCTGCACCCACAAGTAAAAATTTATTACTGAAATCATTACAAGTATGTAATTATGTCTAGGGGTTGTGCAACCCTAAATAGGTCTAAACAAGCGTCTAATGGTGAAACCACATAGCACTAATCTCCCACTGCCTCTGTTGTTTGAATTTTAAATGCCCTTGCTGAGCTTGCTCAATTCTTAAATAATAGCATTAATTTAAAAATAATATAAAATTAGTTTTTTTCCTAATATTTTTATTTTAATAGAAATAAATAGTGTATAATTTAGATGTGAATGTTGATCAAATAGTTATGAAACTCGTATTCTACTCCCACGACAATAGCTGAAAGATGCCATTAAAACAGCATTACTGTTTCCTCTGTAAATTGATTCAGAGTCAACAGCTCATTTGTTAGTTACAAAATACTCTAGAATGGAGTATATTGTTAAATGTTTGCTCCAGTATATTTAAAGGTGTCATGAACTTCCTCTGTTTTTTATTTGGTACTGTTCTCTGAGGTCCACTTATAATGTCATCAAGATTTTTACATCAAGAACATCATAATTTAGAGGTAATAGGCTATTTTCTGTCCTGTTTTTAACCCCCCTCATCAGAACGCTCTGTTTGAATATAGGCGTGGCGGATTGTAGACTTGGAAGTAAACGCCCACTGCTATGATTGGCTAACAGTTGTGCATGTTTGTCAGCCTACATCCTTCACAGATGGACACTGCTGTGATTTAGGTTAAAGGGGTCATATGATGCGATTTCAATTTTTCCTTTCTCTTTGGAGTGTTACAAGCTCTTGGTGCATAAAGAAGATCTGTAAAGTTGCAAAGACTAAAGTCTCAAACACATTACTGTCAGATCCAATATAATCGGCACAGCACTGAGTTTTAGTTTCAATCTTTCTGAAAATCCTGCATCGAATTGGGAAAAAAGTATTTGCAAGATATTACTTCTCATATCTACTTTTTTTCGCTTATTGCCTTTATAACCTACAACTGAACATGATTCCAAATAGTGAGAATCCAAATATTGTTACTAAAAAAATTTTTTTTTCTTGTTTACATAAGTAATTATCATACGTTTCTTCTTATAAAACATTTTTATTTGTATAGTATATTTTTCTGACTTTTTTACAGTGTGACAAGCTAAATATAACCCCATGGTGTATTGTTTTATTTCATAAAATGTAACATCAGAATGTCACAGACAAAAAAATATCAGGACACAAAGGATACATTATACAGAGAAAATGCAAGCTCTATATTCAGTACAGTGTGTCTCAGTGTAGAACGTGAAGAGCTGCTGGATTCAGTGCAGCAGGATGAAGGAGAGCAGAGAACCGCAGAGGAACAGGAAGCTCTGAGTGACACTCTCAGCACTGTTACACAGGTTCCCCTCACAACATGAGATGCCCTGAACTTCACCAACTGATGCTGCTGCATCACAAATAGATTTAGAGACACAGCCTTTTACAACTATTGACTGGTCTCCAAAATTCCCTGAAGAAAGTAAAGAAAACACAGGTAAGTCTAAGCTGGAAATTGGTAAATGTGAGCTGTCTCAAAATCTCAATCATAAGAGAGATAAAATAACCACTTTTTCTCTTCCATATTCTCACCTGTTGCTTTAACACAGCGGTCTTCACCCCCTGTGCAGCTCAATATTTTTAAGCAGCTCTGTCCATCACAAGAGTAACATTTCATTCCATTGGAGGCGCTAGTGCTGGGATCTACAGGATGAAAAAAAAGTATTATTGTATTTTCTGTACAAAATATAACATGTAATGAAATAACACTCTTTTAGCTGCTCCATTCAATTAATTCACAACTGAAAAGCTGCACTCTCTATTTTATTTCCTGATTGAATGTCCTTTGGAAGTAAAATGAGTGTTGACTTTAAAGATCATTTGCAATTGGTCAGTAAAGCACAATACCTGGAGCATCTTGGACGTTACACCGGTCTGTGTTACAGCACACTGAAGATGTCATTATAACACCGAGGTTCATGGATCCACTTACACAGCCAACAGCACAATCTTTAGCCTTCACTTTAGCTCTAATGTCACCTAAAACATGAATGATTCAGGAAAGACCAGTTCAACTGCACATTATTTTGATTGTAAATATAATTTTAAACATCAAAATGTAGCATTTTTCTCATTTCAAATATTGATTCGATTTTAATACAAGTTGTATTGTTTACATACAATTTTGTGAGAAAACAAATTCAATAGAAATCTGAATAGAATATTCTGTGATTAGATTTGTAAATTCTGTGAGGAAATTAGCAGTTTTGTCAGAAGTTACATTTCCAGTAAAAAAAAAAAAACACCAGCATCTCCATCAGTCAAAAATAACAGTGAATTTCAATCCATCATATTGGACTTACCAACTTGTGTTACAGCCGTTGAACTCATGCATTTAGAAGATCCACTGGAACACGTTTTTACGTTTTGATTCGCACAAGAACCCGTCAGACTCATACACTCATAACAGCTGAGAGAGTGTCCTTTAGTAATAAAAGAGAGAGAGGTAGCGAGAGAGACATCAGTGATCCATATTTATACTCAATAGCATAACAAACACTATTTGTCTTTGTACCTGCAGTGAAGAGACTGAATAGAAGAAAAACTGAGATTTGCAGATCCATCTTTGATCAGGAGGTGAATGAAATGGGTGCCTCTCTCAGTGCTCACTTTATAGCTTCTTGAAGGGGAGGGTCTTTATGAGAAAATGAAAGTTTAACAGAAGTAGACATATCTCTTTGTGTTCTGCATAAGAAAGTAAGTCATACATAAATTGTGTATAAGCTTTATTTATTTACTTTTTTAATAAGAAAAAATAAGACAAGAGACAGAAAACAAACACACAAGGACAAACATATGAACAATAAAATAAATAGTGCAAAGAAGTTTGACAGCCTTTCAATGTAAATAATAATATTTAAAATAAACTGATGTAAAATATACAGATATAGTATATTCATGTTTCTTTTCAAATTGATTGATTTAGGCTATGTTGACACTTGGTGTATTTTTTGAAGCTGCCAGCATTTGTTTTACATTATGGAGTAAACCGTGTCCTGAGCGACTTTTATAAATGCCACCGCCGGCATCTTTTTCAGCAGCTCAGAGCATCTATTCAAGTTGAAAAATGTTAGGACGTGTTCACACTTGCCATCTTTTTTGACAAGAAAAAGTTGACAAGGGCACTCTTTTAGTAAAAACAAAAAAAACAAAACAAAAAAAACTGGTAACGTTTTGGTTACAAATAGCAGCCGAGAGTGTCTTTTGTTGCTATAACATCAGCTGCAATAGTACAAAAAATAATGATGATAATCTTAATAAAATAAAGTACAAAAGAGAAAAATACAATGAAAGGGAGAGAGAGGGAAAGGGGGGATGGGGAGTGAACAGTTTTGGCTCCTGCACACTGGGTGGGACATGAAATATCGTGTTTACAGAACCATGAGTTTCCTTTTCTTGGAAATCATGCATGATCAGATGTGAGATATTGGAAAAACTGAGCATGTAATGACACAGAACACAACAGACTGAGTTATTTTGATCACATTCTCAAGCACATGACTAAAATTTGTGTGAAAATTTTTATTAATATTATTATTATCAGGTCCAAAAAAGTAAAAATATCCATCCATGCATTTTCCAAGCCTGTTGTAGGGCCTCTTTGTAGGGTTATGTGGATGCTGAAGACTCTGAAGATGCTCTGATTGCATTCACCTGTGGACACAACATCAAAGGACTCTTTAAAAGAGGTGTGCGACACAGAGAAGAGTTACTTGTGGGGTATGTTTTGCTGTCTCTCGGGGGCAATAGGCCCTCTGGAGATGTTAGTTAGACTGCTGTGTGTGAGAGAGTTGAGTCGGGGGGGGGGGGGGGGGGGTTCTTAGAATCCAACATTTGTGGCTACTAAGATGACTTGCTTTCTTGTGTTATGCCATTACTATAATGCAGCGCTACCAAAACTCACCAAATGCTTTGGAGACGTCGCCTGGGCAGGTGCATCCCCCATCCTACAGCAAGATGAAAAACAGATGAGTCCCACAAATACATGAACAAAGATTCTGTGTCTACAAAGCATGCAAGCAGCAGGGTGGGTCTGTTACTTTTCAATGTTATCACTATAAAGCCTGACATAATGTCAGAAAAACCATTTGTTTAAAGGGGTCATGAACTGAAAAAACCAAATTCCCTTGATCTTTTGACATATGAGAGGTCATTGTACTATAAAAAACACCCAGTAAGTTTCAGAACTCAACATTTTCTGGTTAGTCTAAAAATAGTTTACATATATTGAAGGCAGAAACATTTCAAAATACACTGTCATTTTTGCTCATAAAGGTAAGAGTAATACATTGTTCGGAACCCAGTAAGTTTCAGAACTCAACATTTTCTGGTTAGTCTAAAAATAGTTTACATATATTGAAGGCAGAAACATTTCAAAATACGCTGTCATTTTTGCTCATAAAGGTAAGAGTAATACATTGTTCGGAACTGTAAAGGGTATACTTTTATTTGTGCACACACAATATCAACAAAATGTGCTTTTTTAAAAATAAAGTAGAAAAAAAGTAGAAATGCGCTTTCTGCAGTTTCGGTTTTCAGCTTCCGAGCGCTTCTGATAAACCGAAACACAGCGAATACTTGCCTCACTGACTTGATAAATATATCTAGCTATAGAAAGCTTTGAATGACTACTTTAAAACGAAATAATTCAAATCGAAAACAAAAACTCTTTCATTATAAAATCCCAAAAGATGCATTTCTCTCTAAAGGCGCATCCAATGAGGAGATGGCGAGTCAGGATCATCATCAAATGCATGGATGATTCAAAATGCAGCTTTTCCCGAAGCATTGGTAACTTTTAGTAACTCCCCACGCTCCACCTTCTCCCTGATGCTCTGCGTGGTCAACTGTCACCTGTATGTTAATGCGTGCGTATATGCGTTGCGTATTGCGTAGGCGATGTACAATATTTATAATATAATCAATATAACAATATTTCATACAATAGCCTCTGTGTGCTCTGCGCGTATATGGGCACAATAAAAGGAGAGAAGCTAAATTCGAGACCCGACACAGTCTTAGCACAATGGCTGTATGAACCAGTTTCAGAAATGTTAGTCATACCACAGTAGAACCAATAGAACAATGAAACTAACCTGCTCATTTTAGATGCTTTCACTTCCATACTCAAGATGTAAACTCATTCTCTATCTTTGATCAATCTTTTGCAAGGCAAACATGGACTTTTGTTTAGGCACGTATGCAATGTGTGTCTGTGGTCTTGTTGCTATTGCTAAGTAGAACAAAAATCATGATGTTATTTGTAAGTCTCTATAGAGAGTGTGCGTTGAATATTGTAAATCTAAACCTTTTTTAGCATATCTTATTATCCAGTCTACAATGGGCATCTTGAAGGCAACCCATACAAGCCGGATTGTTGGCTTGTATGCAGTTTGTTTCACAAATGTCAATTTTTGAAGCAATTAAGCAATCATGCACAAGACAGAGTTTTATTTGTGAAGATACAAAATAGCCTGCACTGCACATATTGGTGGATTGTATAGCTTACAAAACAGCATATGTAGTTGTGCACTGATAATGCATGCTTTTGTAGGTGTTCCAGAAAATATAGTATTTATGGTTCAGATTCATATGAATGGATGCATGTTGTGGAGAAGCAAGTTACACAATGGCATGAGTGGTCTTCTGAAATGAAAATTATTTATTATAACCTATTGTTTTATATTAACATTTGAATGTTAACCTGTAACGTGTCTAAACATGCATGTTTGTAGTTGAATGATAATGTTTACTTTGTTTTATTGCTATGAACTGAATGTATGAAACCAACTGCTGAAAAAAACAACAACTTGGTTTAGCAAACTCTTATTAAAACTGTAATTTTTTTTTTTAATTCTTTGTTATATTTTAAAACAGCTTTTAGGAAAATACATTTACATACAAAGAAGGAAGGTGAAAAGATATATAAAAGGAAATGTGGTCTTGATTGCAGATATCATTGCTATACAAAATTGCTGCAAATACTGCAAACTCATTGCAATTTTGTCTTTTATCATGTTGCAGTATTTTGTTTATTATTTGCTTAATAAAACACAGATCCAAAGCACAATAAAGAGCAGCAGAACAACAAAACAAGATTTATTTAGTCAAGTATGAATAGAAATGCATGCGACATTCAGTTTTGTGGTGGTCTTTGCTACAGCTGTAGAATCTGAAGCGCATCTGCACTCAGTGAAACAGGAAGAGCAGAGACAAACCAGTAACTATTTGTTCAATGTGAGGGCCGTATATACTTGAATATGACCAGTCATTTATGGCGTCATCACCCGGGTGTTGTTAAATTCATTTAAGCCTTGCCAGTTTAAACATTCAACAGCCAGAAGACGCTAATGAGAACTCCAGCACACACTGGTGACTAGATGTGCCACTTCCTGGAGACACATTCTAAATTGCCTAAAATAACCAGGTTTTGGCGGTGCAGATTGATCATTGTATGACATCAATTTTGACAGTGAACTTAAAGATACCAAGCCTAAAGGCATAGTCATACGTTCACAACCTGATTGGTTGGGTTGAATGACATATATTTCGTGACGGAACTTACCGAATAACCCAATCAATAGGTGTGTTTGACCTAAATCGGCCGCTTTAACTCGAACACACCTAATGCCGCCTGATGGACTAAGTGCGCTCATTGTTGTGTGTACATATGATTTTATTTTCATCACCTGCAAACTCACAAAGAGCTCATAAAAAGGCACTTTACCTCCTCGTTGCTCCATGCTTGCCCTCTGCTCATTTTGTTTTGGATACATTTACATTTAGTAATTTAGCAGACGCTTTTATCCAAAGCGACTTACAGTTGGGGGATACATAAAGCGATTCTTCTTAAAGAGGCAAACAGACACAGGAAGTGCTTGTAATACCAAGTTTTTAGACATTATTCAAATAAGTACAAGCTATAAAAAGAAGGAATAAATAAAGAGAGAGAATATATATATATATATTTTTTTTTTTTATGATGATGATGATGATGAAGTCAAGTAGCTTTGAAACAGATGAGTTTTCACCGGTCGCTTGAAAATTGTCAGGGACTCAGCATTCCGGATAGGGGTGGGAAGATCGTTCCACCAGCCAGGAATGGTGAACGAGAATGTTCTGGAAAGTGATTTTGAGCCTCTCTGTGATGGTACCACGAGGCGTCGCTCACTAGCGGATCTCAGACTTCTGGATCACGGGCGTCGGCGACGTGTCGGCGATTCCCTCAGATCGCTTCTTTGATAATTCACACTGCTAACGAGCACCGATTTCCCTCCAATTTCGGGCATTTGTCAGCGATTTCGCAAAACCTGTCGGCGATTGAAAAATCGGGCTAAAATCGTGCAGTGTGAACTCGGCATAAGGGATAACGGTAACATAATACGCTGATCGTGGGCTGTTATTTATAAAACAATTTTATAATGAAATGAGATTAATGATTTATACAACATTTTTCATATAGAAATATGTAATGACAAAATGAAATGATAGGCCTACTTTATGATACGTATGAAAGTAATATCGCCACTAGGTGGCGGTAAGTCATTGTGTTAACAAAGAAGCCTTTTATTCAATCTATTCGTTCAAGATGCGGATTCATTCTTGAATTAATTCAAGTGTCTGTCTTTAATAACTGGTCATTGAATTGTTGTCTATAATAATGGATCTTTCAAAGACTGATTCATATCAGGATTCAGGAATGATACACCACTCTGTGCGCCTACTGTGACTTTGGTTTGATGACGTCAAGAAAACACCCGCCCCACCCTTTCACTTCTGAGAGCTACCATCCTTACCTATCATGCCACACAATGTAACTGTAAAAATAATGTACATATGTAACTTCACAAAGTTCTGTATATATTTGATTACATGTGTACATTAAAATAAAAACACTTGAGCCTCTACTTGCACTCTCTATTCGTTTCTTTTAAAAAAAAAACACTAGCTTTCTATATTCTATTTGTATTCTATCTACTTGTTTTCTTTGTATATGTGTGTGTGTGTGTGTATATATATATATAAACCTTGCTACGTGTACTGCATTGGGCTAATCGAGACATAATAGCATTTGCATTTTATTGCTCTTTTGTCGGTTTTGATTGCTTCTGTTGTCCTCATTTGTAAGTCGCTTTGGATAAAAGTGTTTGCTTAATGACTAAATGTAAATGTATTTAATAATTAATGATCTACTTAAAATTTCCACCATACCTACAAGTGCTCAGTGTTATTTCAAAGGACATTTAAACGATCTCTGATTTTTCTTATATTGTGTTTTATTGTATATTGTACTCTTTATTATACATAACTATGCATGTGATCCCTAAAAAAACCGTGTTCTTTAGCCCCGGAATGAATACGCGGAAGTGACCGTGCATATTGGATACAATATTCTAATGTTCCAAATATAATTGTTTGCGCTCTACTTTAACACTGGATGCAAAAAAAATGTCTGTGGTAAGAGTGATCTCTATTCATCTCATTATGG
>NW_015506535.1:0-8409 GCF_001515645.1 Sinocyclocheilus grahami
GAGCTGATCTGTGCTGGTCGCTGAGGGAATACATCAACTTTCACTAAGCGGAGTCCAGCCCGGGAGTTCATTCGTCGGATCCACTGGGAGCGGCGTTCTTGACCCCGCCGCCTCAGCTCACTCTAGCCCGGCTTCAGCTCACTCTATCCCGGCCTCAGCGCACGCTAAGCCGGGGCTTCCGCTAGGCCGCTGTGTTTTTCGTTGTGAAAGTGAAACTACTTTGTTTGGTCTTCCAAAAGAGGACACGACTACAATTTTTGTTCAGTATTTACAACACTGTTCCAGAACAGTTTAACCCAAATATCCAGATGTGTGCAGCACATTTTATGGAGGACTGTTTACTGATCCTGAGAGTAACGTTAGACTAAAATGCCGGCAGTTCTGACTCACAGTCTGCAAGTACGTTTTCATTTAAAGGATTTGCCACTGATGATTCAAACGCGAGTTTTGGGCAGTGTAGAGTAGCACTTGTTGTTTGTCATTTCTGTCAGGACCACTATTGTCAAAGATGATTGACAATTAGCATACAGTTTGGATTGGCGGTATGGTTCTGTTCTGGGCAAGAACTCCCTGCGCCTCCATGCAGCCTAGCATGGATGAGAGCAGGGAGAGCTGCAATAACCTCACCCCAGGGTAAACAGAACAGAACTAACATAAATGTATTGCAGATATTGTTAAAGTTCAATAATTTTACGTACACATTTTAGAATTAGTCTGATTCAAGGAGAATCAGAAGGCTGAATCCCGACTGACAGAGGAGGAGTTGGGGATGGAGGAGGGTAATTAGCTATTGACCAATGCGAAAACTGCTGATAATACTGAGGGACCTTATATATGAATGCTTAGATAGGTGTCATATTCCCATAGGTAGATGGGGATCAGCTGAATGTCAGCTGATGCGAGCTTGACTAAGGTGACCTGCCAGAACTAATGCTATGCTTGATTTCTCTGATCACAAATGCAGACAGAGTTTTATGTTTAAAAAGACAGTATAAGTCATTATAATCAGTAATTATGTCCCCACTGGATGCAACAAATGCCTCGTTTTGTAATGGGTTTTAATGTTTTTGTCTCGTCGCTCCGGCCGGGACACAGCATCAACAGTATGTGAGGGGCGTAACATTTCCGTCTCACACTTGAGGTATTCGGCCGATCACAACACACTGGATAGCTGGCCAATCACAGCACACCTCACTTTTTCAGACCGATGAGCTTTGTAAAAATCGGCACGTTTCAAAAAGGCGGGGCATAGAGGAGAAACAATAATGTACATTATGTGGAAAATAATGTTTTTTTTACTTTAAACTGCATAAACACATTTCATTACACCAAATATACAAAAATAATGTTGTTTTTAGCAGCATCATATGACCCCTTTAATATTAATATAGGGGGAGATCTGTTAGTGTTTAATATTGTATTATTTTGAAATGTAAAAGTTTTTCTGGTGTGTCTAAATGTGTGAGGTTACCTCTGTGCAGAAGAGTAGAGCCCGATGTGATCAGGATGATGACTGGCCAAACACCATTAAGATTGTTACTTAAAAAGTAATAGCTGTGTACGTTTCAGCACAGGGATAATCTGTTCACTAAGTGCTTTATTATAAGCAGATGTGCTTATGCTATTGCGAACTAGCTATATTTTAAAATTTGAAACATGTATATCATAAATTATTGTTCAATATACGAAATATGTATTTCCATATATGTCTGTACATGTACATCTATATATTATAAAGTATAATCCTGAATATAAAATTACATATATTTTGATATAAAAGTAAATGTATAGTCACATATTTTTTCAATATATGAACATAATATTCTTTAAATTCTTAATGTATTATTCAATATATTGTAATATATTTACACAATATATTATTCTGTATAATTTCTAATATACCCTTATGTCATTTAATATATTGATCATTCATATATTAGGGAATATATTTTCTTTGCGTAAAGGGTTACAGAAACACAATTGGGTCATTCTGTGTCAGCTCAACCAGAGGTCCCCGGCTCAAATTTTACTTTTAATTTTTATTTATTTTTTCTGAAGAAAGACATACATGTATTGTGATGAAAGCCAACATGTTAAATGTCATGGATGAATATTTACTGAGTAATCCACTATTTTGTAGAGGGGGGTCAAAATGGCTATTTTCACCTAAGATTCAGAGCCAAATTACAGGTGGGTAAAAATGACTTCAGAAAGACGGCAGTATCATATTGTTACTTTTACACAAGAGATTGGTAGGTCTGTTAGTAAAATATGTTGACTTCAGCAATCTTTGTTGCATTATATGCCAGCGGTGATCATTCAAAAAATGGGGAAACAGCACTTTTCAAGTTTTTTTTCTCCAAAGTCTGCAGGCTTGTAACTCAAGAAGTATTAAATATATCTTAATGCCCTTTTAGATATTGGGTCTTAACAAACTTTCCTTTTGGCATCTTCATTTTTAAGGCGCTATATTGTTTGGTTCCAGAGAATCATATTGGAATTTCAATAAGGCTCCAGGAGTAAATTATTAAAATGTACACATTTTCAGTGGTCAAAAAACAAATGTGGGTCACCTTGCATAAATATGACACTTATTTTCTTTTAAAGAATGTCTAAAGAACAAATAATGTTGAAACTAGAGATGTATCTCGTTTAGAACTGATTCTGTTTTTTCGAGCCTCTACACTGGCAGCGCCATTTGTCAGATTTTGTATCAAATGTTGAAAGTGTCCTCCCAAACCTACACCAGTTGTCCTTCTCACCAGTGTACACTGAGAAGAAGACCTATCTATCAGAGAGACTGAAGGTGAGAGTCAGGCGGAGATTTTACTGAGATTTCACTGCACAGATCCACATACACATGTCAAAGTAAGGTCATGTGACAGGCAGGGCATTCAAACGGTTTGATCAATGAAGGAGATTAAAAACTATTAACAGACAAACTGAAGAGCAGATAGATCTGCAGACTGAACTGACGAGACGTTTCCTGTTTCTACAGCCAAAGAGGAAATGACAAACAGGTGAGTCAGAGTCTACAAGCTCTGCTTCAGAACTCATCAAAAGAGGTCAGTGTTCAGTAGCAGCTTTCAGCAGCTAAAGATAACCTGCCAAGACTTCAAACTCTTCATCACATCACAAATGAAGCTCCACAGCGAAATCATGACAACTATGTTTTCGATTCAGCTGAATTTAGTGACAGCTGGGATTCATGCACACATTTCTGCGGTCTTGAAAAAATAAGAAAATGTTTCAAAGATGGCAGGTTTTTAATAGTTTGGGGTTTGGGTTGAAGTGGCTCTTAGATTAATACATTTTAATGGAAAAAATGAATTTGCTCAAAATTCTGAATAATAAGCAAACAATATTATTGAACAAAAATATATTAAATATGTTACATTGATTTTCCTGGGGGAAATAAAGGTGTTGTCACGTGTATGTTCCTGTTGAGTTCCTATTTGCCCTTATTTGGTCCTTCCTGTTCCTGTCCTGATTGTGTTCTCATTTGTTCTAAGTGTTACCCATTTATTTCTATTGATCCCAGGTGTATCTTGTCATCCCCTCCTCTTGTCATGTGTTTAAATAGTGTTCCCTGTTTTGAGTTCAGCGTCCGGTATTGTTCATGTCGATCTGTGCTACGTGGGTTTCCTTGTTCCATTGTTCCATTTAACAAAAAATTATTTACCACGGAAGTGTAAGAACGGTTCCCCAAACCAGAAATCCGACTTTAAAATTACATTTTGACCGAGACTATCTCTGTGAATAACGGTGCCTGCTCTAGCACTGTTTTCGCGCCGATAATTGACTGAGCTTCTTGTTCCCACAATGCAATATTCGGTGCATCCCTAGTAATAATTGCTTCTGTGTTTGTGTTCTGTAGTTGTTGGACGTGTCTGGTGGATCTTGAGGGGTTAAATATGAGGCATCTGTGGAGACCAGGAATCAAAGCCTTTCTAAGGATGATAGAGCTTGTAGGAGCCAACTACCCTGAAACACTGGGCCGTCTCCTCATACTGAGAGCACCCAGAGTGATTCCTGTGCTCTGGACTTTGGTAAACACACACACAAACATAAGATTTCACAATTGTGACACACTTAGCACATACAAAGAATGTTAACAAATAGTTCACGATATTGGGAAACAGAGGTTCACATCAAACCACAACAATCGTCTGTATGAGTGATGATCTTTTTCATCATAAACTGCAGGATTGCTGTAACTGTTATGCTTAAGAAAAATATGTATATTGTTACAAATACATTTGTAAATGTTGTTAAAAAAACAAATAAACAAACCAAAACAAAAAACCAAGTACCAAGTGTGACCCAAAAATGAAGAGACTCAGAGTTTAATTAATTTTAACGGAAAAAAATATTTCATAAAAATGTTATAACTATTGCATAGTATCATAAAATCTACTAAAAAAAAAACCTAAAAATGTTATTGAACAAAAAAGTATTACAATGATTTTCCTACAAAAAAAAAGCACCAAGTGTGACCCAAAAACACAGACTGTACAAAAACATGGACGTAGTGTCCGTGACGTCACTCGTAGGGTTCAGAAGAGCATTTTTGAAGCCTAAAGTGGGAATCTTGGCAGTGTGCCACCGCACGTCACTCCCGGATAATCGAAAATGGGCAAAAAGGCGGGACGTGGGTGAAGCTGTCTATGGTGACAGCAGTGCTGCCGTGCAAAGACAAAACACCATAACTTTGTTTTTGGTCGAAATGAGTTATTGATAATTTTGGGACATAGATGCCAGCTCTCAGTCTGGGGCTGCACACTTCTGCACGTGTGAGGAGTCGAATGCCATGACAGCGTATCACATAAAATCAGTTACTGTACGCAATTAAATCCGTTTCATACCTTTTCTTGTAACTCGATAAAAAACATTGCAATGAGCGTCATCGGAGATGTTTAATTCACAATCATTCTGAGCATTATTCCTGCTGGCGTTCACATCAATCCACAAGTCGTTCTAAGGTTAAGCTATTTTCATTCAGTTCGATGTAAAAACAATAGGCTAAGTATGTCTTGCATCCTTTAATGTTAGCGAACATTGCAAATAAATTGGTTGCAAAACGGTATCCACTCACGTTTAACTTTTTGTCTGGTTGTTACGGTCAGAAAAAAAACGGAATTACATTACTATATGTTATAGCCTAGCCAATGATCACTAGATTTTATACAGATGTTACTATAATGATTCTGTAAATGGTGATCAGCACCCAAATATTGTGGAAGCCACTGCCTTTTGCCTTGGCGTGACATCTCACTTTTTGCAGACAGTGCAAAGGCAGAGTACCTACAAAATAGCGGTAAAAATCAAGTTTGAGATCATTTTCATTAAAACATCTAATTGCCAGATTTCCAGTGTCCTACCCATAATACATTTTTTAATTACAGGCCGACTCTGCCATCATTTCCACACTCTCCTCGTTGATCAATACTCGGTCTGATGCACTTGAAGGAATGATTAGCGCCAATGCTCTGAAGATAGAAGGGCTGAAGAAAACGGTAGACTTTGTGTGTGCCGAAGTACAAGATTTGAAGAAGAATGTGAAAGATGTAGATTCCAGACTTAAAGATCAAGAACGTCTCACGGGCACCTGGGAAACACGCATTTCTGATCTAGAGAGATACTCTCGCAGGTGGAATTTGAGATTGTTTGGAGTGCCTAAGACTTTCAAGGAAGATATAAGATCCGAGGTCATTCGAATCTGCAGCGAGACTTATCCCGAGGCCAAGAGCAGGTACCCTGATGTTATTGACACTGTGCATCGGCTAGGGACGAGAGGTGACAGCACAAAACCTCGCGCCGTTATCATGCACTTCACCTCACGGGTTATCCACGATGCCTTATGGAAAACTGCCAAGAAGTCCCAGTTTCTCAAAGACAACAACCCGCGCTTCGCAGAGGATCTGACTTCGCTGGACCGGGAGAGATGGAAGAGCTTGTGGCCCAGAGTGAGAGAGGCGAGGGCTGCTGGAAAAATGGCCTATTACGTCGGAGCGCGTGCGTTCATTGAAGGTGTGGAGATTGCTTTGTGAGTTCCATCATGAGGATTGTGTGCTCTTTTCTAAGATTGTGACTGTTAACTGTCACTATTGCATTTGAGCTATCATCGTATTACAGCTGGACCTTTAAAATGATCATTGAAATTGTTCAGTTAAGCTCTGTTCATCTCAGTTTTCTTTTCATCTATCAGTCAGTTTTGATGTTTTGCCTTTGTTTTGATTTGTGGCTTACCGCAGAGTTCTATAAACGGTTCTCTAAAGAATTGTCTCCTTTTTTACTTAAGGTTTTTGAGGAAAGCATACAGAATGAGACCCCCCGACTCTCACTCAAGGCTTAATTACTTTAATTCCGAAACCTAAAAAATATTTACTTTTAATTGATACTTTTGCTAAAAGACTCAAATCTGTATTGGGATATGTTACAGATGAGACACAATCTGGTTTTTTGAACAAAAGACATTGTTAACGATATAAGGTTGATTCTTGATTTATTAGATTATTCAGACTTTATTCAGGAGGACAACTTCATTCTTTTCTTAGATTTCCATAAGGCTTTTGATTCATTGGAGCACCAATTTATTATTAATTCATTAGTTAAATTTGGTTCTTGGGATATGTTTTGTAGAGTAATTAAAACCCTTTACAATAATGGAAGTGCTTCGATTAAATTAAAGAATGGCATTTCACCCAGGTTTAGTTTATCCAGAGGAGTGAGACAAGGGTGTCCCGTTTCTCCCTATTTATTTCTTGTTTGTGTGCAGCTACTGTCAACATTTGTATGTGAAAGTGGTATTCAGGGTATCCATATAGCGGATCGAGAAATGTGTATTAGTCAATTAGCAGATGACACCACCTTATTTTTAAGAGATGCTTCCCAAATCCCTATAGCAATTAATTATATAAAACTTTTCTCTGAAGCTTCGGGTCTTAATCTAAACATAGGCAAATGTGGATTAATGCCTATTAAAGACTGTACAGCACCCATCATTTATAATATTCCAGTTAAATCTGAAATTACATATTTAGGCATTGTGATAACTAAAGATCAAGATAAAAGATGTACCTTGAATTTTGACCCGGTTATATTAAAAGCCCAAAGAAGATTCAATGCATGGTTGCAGAGAGACTTGACCTTGAGAGGCAGAGTACTGCTTGCTGAGGCGGAGGGCATCTCCAGGTTTACATACTCTGCACTCTCTCTATATGTGGACAATCAGTTGATAAAATCCTGTTTAATTTTGTTTGGAAAAACAAAATACATTATGTTAAGAAGTCTGTATTAAGAATTCTGGGAATGTCAATTTACGGAAATTCACTGTAAATTATACAGTCTTCTTTCACTTCCAAAAACGGTATACTACCGTAAAATTAATGTCCAATACATGTAATGTCCGATATAGTTTTTCACCGTATATAGTAGGGGAATTTACCGTTAACCATTTAACAGGTTTTTACTGTAGCATTTTTACAGTCTTTTCCCGTTAAATTCACGGTCATTTTTTTACAGTAGGCAAATGTGAATTAATGCCTATTAAAGACTGTACAGCACCCATCATTTATAATATTCCAGTTAAATCTGAAATGACATATTTAGGCATTGTGATAACTAAAGATCAAGATAAAAGATGTACCTTGAATTTTGACCTGGTTATATTAAAAGCCCAAAGAAGATTCAGTGCATGGTTGCAGAGAGACTTGACCTTGAGAGGCAGAGTACTGCTTGCTAAGGCGGAGGGCATCTCTCTATATGTGGACAACAACATTTGTAAATCAGTTGATAAAATCCCGTTTAATTTTGTTTGGAAAAACTAAATCCATTATGTTAAGAAGTCTGTATTAATGAACACATATGAGTACGGTGGGTTGAATTTCCTTGATTTCTCTTCTTTGAACAGCACTTTCAAAATTAATTGGTTTAGACCATCTTTATGTAATCCAAACTCCAGTTAAATCTGAAATGACATATTTAGGCATTGTGATAACTAAAGATCAAGATAAAAGATGTACCTTGAATTTTGACCTGGTTATATTAAAAGCCCAAAGAAGATTCAGTGCATGGTTGCAGAGAGACTTGACCTTGAGAGGCAGAGTACTGCTTGCTAAGGCGGAGGGCATCTCTCTATATGTGGACAACAACATTTGTAAATCAGTTGATAAAATCCCGTTTAATTTTGTTTGGAAAAACTAAATCCATTATGTTAAGAAGTCTGTATTAATGAACACATATGAGTACGGTGGGTTGAATTTCCTTGATTTCTCTTCTTTGAACAGCACTTTCAAAATTAATTGGTTTCGACCGTCTTTATGTAATCCAAACCAGTGTTGGTGGTAACACATTACAAGTAACGCGAGTTACGAAATCAGATTACTTTTTTCAAGTAACTAGTAAAGT
>NW_015506535.1:8419-10078 GCF_001515645.1 Sinocyclocheilus grahami
ACAGTTCTCTTCTCCTTTTTGAAGATGTTAAGAAGAACATTACATTATTGATTGAGCAGTACTGGAGAAGAGCTTTAGTGTTAGATTCATATTGTTGCCAGTGGGAGCTGTTGAAGTTTGAAATGAGTAAATATCTTAGAAAATTCGGTAGTAATTTATCTAAACTTAAGAGAGCAGAAGAAAATAAGGTGGTGTCTAAAATTGCAATACTGTCTTCTAAACCCCCAGAGTTGTTTTCTGAATCTGATAAGCTTGAGCATGCTGACCTGCAGGCTAAATTAGATGAGCTGTACACTTATAGGGCACAGGGTGCTTATATTAGATCTAGACAAAAATGGATGGAGGGAGAATGTAACGCAGCATATTTTTTCAGATTAGAAAAGAGTCGCTTAAGTACTTCATTAATTGAAACTCTTAATATTGAGGGGACAGTCACTAATAATCCTCAGGCAATTGCACATTTCTGTGCTAAGTTTTACAGTAATTTGCATAAAAATAAAATGTCTGAAGAGGCAGCCCGTACTTTTCTGGAGTCTGTTAAAGATTGTAAGACATCTCTGTGATAGTGAAATTACTTTATCTGAAGTTAGTAACTCAATTCTAGAACTTAAGAACAATAAATCTCCCGGAACGGACGGTCTTACCGCAGAGTTCTATAAACGGTTCTCTAAAGAATTGTCTCCTTTTTTACTTAAGGTTTTTGAGGAAAGCATACAGAATGAGACCCCTCGACTCTCACTCAAGGCTTTTTTCATTTTTTACAGTAGGCAAATGTGAATTAACGCCTATTAAAGACTGTACAGCACCCATCATTTATAATATTCCAGTTAAATCTGAAATTACATATTTAGGCATTGTGATAACTAAAGATCAAGATAAAAGATGTACCTTGAATTTTGACCCGGTTATATTAAAAGCCCAAAGAAGTTTCAGTGCATGGTTGCAGAGAGACTTGACCTTGAGAGGCAGAGTACTGCTTGCTAAGGCGGAGGGCATCTCTCTATATGTGAACAACAACATTTGTAAATCAGTTGATAAAATCCCGTTTAATTTTGTTTGGAAAAACTAAATCCATTATGTTAAGAAGTCTGTATTAATGAACACATATGAGTACGGTGGGGTTAATTTCCTTGATTTCTATTCTTTGAACAGCACTTTCAAAATTAATTGGTTTAGACCATCTTTATGTAATCCAAACCAGTGTTGGGGGTAACACATTACAGGTAATGCGAGTTACGAAATCAGATTACTTTTTTCAAGTAACTAGTAAAGTAACGCATTACTTTTTAATTTACAAGAGAATATCTGAGTTACTTTTTTTTCCCCAATTTATTGATCGACAGCTCTGGAAACTTGCTCATATGTGTGTGCATATGAGCACACATATGAGTGCCCCCAATAATTCACCCCCCCCCCACCCCCCCCCCCCAAAAAAAAAAAAAAACACAGATTCAGTATTCCTCAAAATGAATAAAAAATAATGCAACTCAGAATATGACGCAAACCTGCAATAATTAAATGTTAAACAACATAAATATGCTTTATGTATTTAATCCCATTCTATTAACCAATGTCTTTGCTTCTGACCTTCGATGATCCAGTTCAACCGTACTAATAAGCAAAAATTACTCTTTTTTTATTGCTGAAGTGTGTTGAAAT
>NW_015506535.1:12077-14373 GCF_001515645.1 Sinocyclocheilus grahami
CATGTTGAGAGAAATCAGATGTTACTGTAGTTCTAAAATAAATATGAATATGCATTAATTCATCTCACTCACACAGATTCAGTATTCCTCAAAATGAATCAAAATAATGCAACTCAGAATATGACGCAAACCTGCAATAATTAAATGTTACACAACATGAATATCCTTTATGTATTTAATCCCATTCTATTAACCAATGTCTTCAATGATCCAGTTCAACCGTACTAATTACTGGCAAGAATTACTAGACACACATTTGTGTGTCTTTGTTTATTGCTGAAGTGTGTTGAAATGTCTTCTTCTGCATTCTACTGTACGGACGGATGTACATTTACTTTCTGTTCAGCCTGAAGCTTATTAATTTCACTTCTGGTGTGAAAAGGCTTTTATATTTGCCAAAAATAGAACTTTCTTATTTTAAAAACAAACAAGCAAGCCCAGTCCAGATTTAAAAAGTAATGCAAAAGTAACGTAACGCATTACTTTCCATAAAAAGTAACTAAGTAACGTAATTAGTTACTTTTTTATGGAGTAACGCAATATTGTAATGCATTACTTTTAAAAGTAACTTTCCTCAACACTGTCCAAACTCAATCTGGAATTTTATCCCGAATTACTTCTTTTCCAAATTAGGTGGTCTCCCTTTCCTATTGACCTGTAATTATAGTATCGCTAGAATCCCTTACAATGTATCTAAATTTCATAAACAGGCATTACTTGCATGGTCATTCATCTTTAAGCAGAACTTCTCCCCTCACCGTTACTTCATTTGGAACAATCAAGACATTGTATATAAGAGAAAATCTTTGTTTTTTAGTAGTTGCTTGGAGAAAAACATTTTGATTGTTTCCCAGTTATTTAACTCAGAAGGTCTTATTTGAAGTTACGAAGAATTCTTATGTACATGTCATTTTCCAGTAACTCCCAAAGAATTCTCCATTGTCATGGACGCTATTCCTAAAGGAGCTGTTCTGCTTTTAAGGGACTCTGTTGGATCATCCAGCACTTTATCTATTTCTTTAGACACATTTGAAATCCCAGAAGGAAAACGATGCTTTTTGTCACATCCTTCATCACGTAACTATAAGATCAGATCGCTTTTTCAAAAGGAGCTTGTAACAACTGCATATGTGATGTCTTATTGGAAGAATGGGGTTGATTCTATTGATTGGAAAAAAGTATGGACTCTGTCTTCGAAATACATAATAACTAACAAGATTAGAGAAATCTCATTCAAATTGTTACACAGATTTTATCCTAAAGCTAAAGTGTTTTTGAAAAGGTTTAAATCAGACATAGATGCAAGCTGTTGTTTTTGTGGTGACCCTAATGAAACTGATATGCATATCTTTTGGGATGGTCCTCACACACAGCTATTTTGGATTGAATTTTCTAATGTTATCAATCGCAGTGTGCTCCAGGGTTTCTCTCTGCTTTTTAAGGATGTACTGTTTGGCTTCTTTAATATACCAAAAGATCAAATTAATGAATATTTTATTATTAACCTATTATTACTTCTTGCAAAATTTCATATTCACCGCAGTAAATACACTCATCAAAATCCTTTATATATTGTTTATAAAAAAGAGGTTGAACAGTATATCCAAACTATTTAATCTTCCAAGAAGCTCAAGGCTTTTAAAATGGTTCATTTATTTAATCTTTTTAATTTAGTTTGTTAAATCTTTCATTTTGTATTATTTATTTATTGTTACATACATCTATAAATGGTGCTTTGCATGTAATGTTGATATTCTCTGTATTTGTATATTTGGTACTTTGGCATTAATAAAAAAAAAATTCAAAAAAAGTCTATGGGACCGAGTCCCTTTTGGAGGCAGCCTCTAGCGGCCAGTCGATGAATTACAGTTTTAGTCACTTCTGTGTTGGTTTCAGGAGAGAGAGAGCGGGAGGTTGCTGCTTGCCCAAAAATGAAGAGACTCGGTTTAATTTATTTTAATAGAAAAAAATAGTATGCAATATTTATAAATTGTGTATTAACTATCATAAAATCTGCTCAAAATTCAAAATAAAAAACTAAAAATATTACTGAACAAAAATATTACATTGATTTTCCAGAAAAACAAACAAAACAAAAAAACTTACATTTCAAGCACCAAGTGTGACCCAAAAATACATTTAGAGTTTAATTATTTTAATGGAAAAAAAATAGCTCATAAAAATGGTATAATAATGTCATACTATCATAAAATCTGCTCAAAATTCAAAATACAAATATTATTGAACAAACATATATTACACTGATTTTCCAAAAAAAAAAAAAAAACGGGCCCCA
>NW_015506535.1:14703-33228 GCF_001515645.1 Sinocyclocheilus grahami
GCATATCTTTTGGGATTGTCCTCACACACAGCTATTTTGGATTGAATTTTCTAATGTTATCAATCGCAGTGTGCTCCAGGGTTTCTCTCTGCTTTTTAAGGATGTACTGTTTGGCTTCTTTAATATACCAAAAGATCAAATTAATGAATATTTTATTATTAACCTATTATTACTTCTTGCAAAATTTCATATTCACCGCAGTAAATACACTCATCAAAATCCTTTATATATTGTTTATAAAAAAGAGGTTGAACAGTATATCCAAACTATTTAATCTTCCAAGAAGCTCAAGGCTTTTAAAATGGTTCATTTATTTAATCTTTTTAATTTAGTTTGTTAAATCTTTCATTTTGTATTATTTATTTATTGTTACATACATCTATAAATGGTGCTTTGCATGTAATGTCACCTCTTTGTATGTAATGTTGATATTCTCTGTATTTTTATATTTGGTACCTTGGCATTAATAAAAAAAAATATTTATATAAAAAAAGTCTATGCGACTGAGTCTCTTTTGGAGGCAGCCTCTAGCGGCCAGTCGATGAATTACAGTTTTAGTCACTTCTGTGTTGGTTTCAGGAGAGAGAGAGCGGGAGGTTGCTTCTTGCCCAAAAATGAAGAGACTCGGTTTAATTTATTTTAATAGAAAAAAATAGTATGCAATATTTATAAATTGTGTATTAACTATCATAAAATCTGCTCAAAATTCAAAATAAAAAACTAAAAATATTACTGAACAAAAATATTACATTGATTTTCCAGAAAAACAAACAAAACAAAAAAACTTACATTTCAAGCACCAAGTGTGACCCAAAAATACATTTAGAGTTTAATTATTTTAATGGAAAAAAAATAGCTCATAAAAATGGTATAATAATGTCATACTATCATAAAATCTGCTCAAAATTCAAAATACAAATATTATTGAACAAACATATATTACACTGATTTTCCAAAAAAAAAAAAAAAAACGTGACCCAAAAATGATTTTTTTTTTAGTTTAAATACATTTTAATGGGGAAAAAATCTCTTAAAATTTTATATAATTATTGAATGGTATCATAAAATCTGCTCAAAACTCAAAATATTACTGAACAAAAATATATGACATTGATTTTCCAGAAAAACAAACAAAACAAAAAGCTTACATTTCAAGCAGCAAGTGTGACCCAGAAATGAAGAGACTCTGTGTTAAATGCTTCAAAAGAATGTTTTTAATGTACAGCTGCATAAACACACTTTTCTCCAGCAGTGCTTTGAATATTGGTTTCAAACACATAATAATAATAATGATGATGATGATGATGAAGTAATTTTATTCTGATTTCTATAACACTAAAAAGAAACTGCTTTTGGTTTGTAAGTTCTTTATTAGTTCAATAAAGTCAAGTGAACAGCATCATACACACATAGATTACATATCAGAGGACTAAATGTGTTTCTGTTACAGACAGAGATGTGTGTGTGTCAGTCAGTTGTGTGTGTGTGTAAGTGTGTGTGTGTGAGAGTTTAATGTTTAATGTGACACAGAGACACTGAAGAGTTGTTATAAACTGTAAATCCAGCGTGTAGAGGTTGAGTGAATGTGTGTGTGAGAGTGTGTAAGTGTGTGAGTGAGAGAGTTTAATGTTTAATGTGACAGAGACACTGAAGAGTTCGAATAAAGTCTAAATCCAGCGTGTAGTGGTTGAGTGAATGTGTGTGTGAATGTGTTTAAGTGTGTGAGTGTGTGTGTGTCAGAGACGCTGTAGAAGGACAGAGAGCCGCTCGACTCGTCCAGAAACACTGCTACTCTCTTACAGGAGTCTGAAGCAGCAGAGATCTCAGTTCTCTTATCATTGTGACGAGCAGTGAATCTGTGATCAGAGCAGATCAGACTCCAGGAGTTCACATTACCTCCAAACACACAGTCATCAATCCTTCCTTTCCTCTTGATTTCTTTATAAGCCACTGATATATGAACATCTCCACTCCATTCAGTCTCCCAGTAACAGCGTCCAGTCAGACTCTCTGAACACAGAACCTGATTATACCAATCAAATCTGTCCGGATGATCAGGATATGACTGTCGCTCTTCCACAAGCATCACCTTTCTGTTCTCCTCAGACAGAACGAGGAGAGTGTGTGCTGTGTTTGGATCCAGTGTGAGATCACAGGCGTCTGAACACAACACACACATTACAACACACACATTTACAACTAAACTACAAACAAGAAAACTCTGTCTGATTGAGGACTTACATTTGTGGAGTCCTGCTGTGATCCTGAACTCTCCTCCATGATCCACACTAGAAACACACACACGCACGCACGCACGCACGCACGCACACACACACACACACACACACACACACACACACACACACACACAGACAGATCATTTAATAGTGTTTTATTCTTATCAGATACACACAGTGTAAGTAACTATAAAGTTCCCTCTATTGCTCTCCCAGTTCACCGGCCACTTACTTGCATGTATTTCGGGAGAAAGCGATAGATTTAGCGTGCTGTAAATCTGACTAACGAGACTCTCTGAACTGAACAAACATGGCGGCGCCCATCTTACATTACAGATCACGATCAAGATCATTTAGAAAGGGTTTTAAATGACAAAACACACTCATTTACACATATTTGTGAATCAGAATATCAGATAGTTCATGACATGGTAAGCAAGTTTGTGAATATTTTGAATAAAAATGGAAAAAGGAAATAAAAGCGATCTATTCAGTGTTATTGTGGCCGTGGAGTCACGTGACAAGCATGAGGCGTCTCCATGGAAACAGTAAAGGGGTAACGTTCTAAAATAACGGTCCCCTTAAAAAAACTCACTCTGGGGGGACCGCTAGAATATGTGAAACTCACCAGTGAAAGGGTTAAACATTCATTCATCTCCATGGACCCTTTTCACATTTCCGGGTTTCTCAGCAGCGGAAGTCGTCATAGTTGGGTTAACATGAAGAGCAGTGAATGGGAGAGTACCACAAATCTATTTTTTGCATTCCCAGTTGCTCAAATAGCAAAAGAAAAACTCAAATTATAAGTTCATAAAATTCAGATTGAACCACTGATGGCAGATGGACTATTCTGACGATGTCTTTCATACTTTTCTGGACCTTGACAGTAATTTACTTGGCAGTCAATGGGACAGTCACAAGCCTCCCGGTTTTCATCCAAAATATCTTAAATTGTGTTCCAAAGACGAACGAAGCTTTTGTGTGATTAATGACAAAATTTTCATTTTGGGGTGGAGTATCCCTTTAATTCTCAATAAGGACTTCTGTATGAGATGTGCCAGATATAAAGTCAATCTGGTTAGTAATGGGTGAAGCTGGTAATGCTGTTTGTTTAATCCTCGTCTGCTGAGATTTTGAGAGATTTAATGTCTTCTTTTCTTTCAGTTGATTTCATCTAATGCCGAGTTCACACTGCACTATTTTCAAAGTCATCGGATCACCGTTGTTTTCTCACTACACGACTATCTGGGATAGCATTCAGTTATCATTGTTATCATCGTTCACATTGCACGATGGATCGGCGACAGGAGGTTACACACTGCATGACTTTACAATAGGAAGAATCGCTGACAACTCTGTCTGGTCCGCAAACTACATTTCCCAACCAAACGCACTCGAGAAGAGATAAGGAAATAAATATCTTCATTGTCCATTGTCACATTCATTACTCATTACAACATACCTTAATATTTCATAATGATTGTAATAATTGTTTTAATAATAATAATACTTTTAATACGTTAATAATAATATTTTAATAACATTTAATACTTTTTATTATACCTCATGCACTTATTTTTAATACAGGGTGCACTCTACTGTTACATGCATTTCATAGTACTGAATATTTATTGAATTTTTAGATAATTTGAAACACATTGACTTGACAACTGATTTATGTAGGCTCTTGCTTACAATAAAAACGGATGCTATTTCATGTATTAAAAGTAAAGTAGATAAAGATGGTAAATAAAAAAAAAAAGATTGAGTAAAATAGGAATTTTTCTCAACTTTTTTTTTCTTTCTTGACCCTGTGGTGCAGCTCAGATGAAACATAAAATAGACGTGGGTGCTCCTGCCAAAGTTCGACTAAACTTTCCTCCATTTCTTGGGTCTAAATAGACAGAGAAGGAGCCTTTCTCGGAACCGAAGCTGCTGATAATGTGGTCTATAACTCCTCCCTGAACTTCCCGCTGCCCTGTATCTTGCTCTCTCATTGGATGTAGGTCTTCGCTGATGTATTTTTCAGTCAGAACTCATTTCACACAGCAGGATTTTGAATCGCCAACAGGTCCAGATATTTAGCATGTCAAATATTTCACAGGCATCTGCGATGTGTCTGTGATTCTCTCAGATCGTGTTTTTGATAATTCAAACTGCATGATTGTCACTCGCGTGAACGAGCACAGTTTTTCCTTTGATTTCGGGCATTTGTCAGTGATTTCACAAAACCTGTCGGCGAGTGAAAATCGGGGCTAAAATTGTGCAGTGTGAACTCGGCATAACGCTGTGACTAAAGTCAGTTGCAGTTTTTGTGTTTCTCTTTCCTTCAGTGATTCTGCTTGTTAACAGCAGGTGTTCGTCACTAATGCTCAATCATCACTGAATAAATCACTTCATTATCTCATTAATTTCAACACTGCTTCAGTGTTACTTTAACACTCTTGTAGAGTGGGACCATATATGCTCTGAGCAGTGTTTATTTAACACTCAGGATTTTGCTGTGTAGTAGGCTACTGACAAAATACAAGTCTTCATAGTTAGTTTGAATGGATAAAAAAAAAAAAATTGCTCAAAGCGTACTCCCCAGGGAACAGGGAGCACATCTAATACAGACAATGATTTGCAAACATCATAAAGCATATAACATGATTAAACTAGCCTTATTAGATAATCTGTTCAGAGACTATCTCTTGACTATTATTTCTGCAGTTTGGTTTGGTGACATCAGAGTAGGGATGCAGCGATTAACCGATTTCACGATTAACCGTGCTTTAAAACATCACGGTTAATTAACTGTAAAGAATCCACTACACAGAGTGTTTCTGTTGCATGGAACGGAACTGTTGCAACTTACGCAAAACGAAAACAAAGTTACACCAGTGGTGCACCATTTTAAAGTACCGTGCTTATCAGAGACACGGATGCTACTACACACACTAGATTAACTATGACAGAGGGACCAAACAGCAAAGCTTTACTTCCACCAGAGAAATGCCTGAAGTCGATAGTGTGGGAGCATTTTGGGTACACCAAGAATGACCAGGGCGTCATTTAAATATTGCCGCAATATTGCTGCTAAAAGAGCGAATACGTAAGGGATAATGCACGGTTAGCTGTGCATTAAACGATTTTAATGCACAACGTGAAGGCAAAAACCACTTGACATGAAGCTACTGCTCATTAAATCTAGTACTTTGCCCATTTCACATCAGACATATATGAAATAGTACGGTAAGATCACATTTATTTGAATTAATTATAACATTTACTTGAATTTATTATCCGATCGATCGAGAGAAATAGATTACAGTTGCATGTGTGCATTACCTGCATCTGTGCGTCTCTTTCTACAATCAATGAAACTGTGAGTTTAGTTACTTAAAACACAGCGATTTTACCTCCTCTTTGCTGATGAATATAATGTAGCGATCCAGTATCTAAGCCATTTTATTAATTAAAGTCGTGGGAAGCGTTGATAAGTTTCTGTACTCCTGAATGCCTGCATGTGTGCGCAGCTTGATCTCCGATCTCACAAACCAAAATAATAGACATGATTTTCTCAGGCCACATGTAAAATCATATGAACTATTATAAAGATTATTAAAATGAATACGTATGGATGACAGTTGATGACAGTAACAGTTCAGTTAATTCACCTCATTAGTAACAGTTTACCCTGGGGGGTAAATAAAGTTAATATTAGTCTTATATTAATAATAATACTTCATTAACACTGTGATTTATTATCCCTGTTATAGTATCATTTATAAGTCAAAAACCAACAAGATATTTTTTCACTATGTTTCCAAGTTCTCTGCCTCAGGTCCAAAAGAAATGTAGTAAGAACGCACAAACTCAAAAAACTAAATACTTTTGTGATCTATTTCCATTTGTTATTTTCAAAAGGGAAATACTGACATGGATGTTTACAGAGCAGAGGTCACCTTTTTTTAATTCCAAAGAGAGAGATGGACTTTTGTTTGTCTTTATTATTATTTTGTGTTGTATTATTTGGTTTCCGTGTTATTTCTGTTTCAAAAGACAGCAATAAATAACACTTTAGAGTGTTCATGTGATTGTATACATTAGAAGTGTTGTGAAATTAATAAATGCATAATAACCATGAATTATTCTTCAGACTATAATCGTACCAACAAAATCTATAATCGTTGCATCACTACATCAGAGATGCAGAAATGACTAAGATCTTCACTGGTATCATGGAGGATATTCATTTCAAGCCCTAAATTAAACAATTATCACTGTTTGTTGTAAATTATTTTCCATTTGAGAGCTCATCCAATCATCATAGAGAAGCTCAGCTTCTGTCTAGGACAAAAATAAAGTTATTTAAGCTTCCCATGCAATCTTTTTTGAGAACTAAAGTTTCTCTTGACAACCACAAAACAATGACAAATTCTCTCTCACACACAGCAGACAGGATGATTGTTTCTGCTCAACTTACTTGAGTTTTTCCAGGTGGTTGAGCAGCTTCACTCCTGAATCTCCTGGGTGATTGTAGCTCAGGTCCAGCTCTCTCAGGTGTGAGGGGTTTGAACTCAGAGCTGATGCCAGAGCAGCACAACCTTCTGCTGTCACCAAACACTGAGATAATCTACAACAGAAAGTGTTCATGTTAGTGTGCTTCATTTTTCAGAGAAAAACAATACAATATACAATATAATAACCAACAGGACTCTTCAGCTGGCAGTCTGTGGGCCAAATCCACAAATCCTCTGATTGATTTAAACAAAATTGTGCTGCTGCCTGACACGAGATCATCTGCAAACCTCATAGGTGAGTTCAAAAGCACTTAATGTATATCCAGACCAAAGAGTGTGTCTTTTTTCTGGTCACAGTTCAGCTCAACTGGTTTCCCAAATATTAACCAGCACCATTTAGACACAAATAATCACATTTATTTAATTTCCTATTGCTCACCTTATCAACTGTTCTAAGTCTTCTAGGTCCTTCCCTCTGTTATTAAAAAATGCTGCTGTCTTTCTTATTTTAAAGAAATCTGGGCTCGATTTTACAGTTATGAATCATTTCAGACCTAACTCCATTCTCCTTTCATTTACAATCTCCTTGAAAAAAAGTTGTTGTCTCTCATCTACGGGGCTCCGTTAAATCCATTTCACACTATTAAAAATCATGGTGTTACATTTGCACTTACCTTTCAAAATCATATAAACATAATTTCTAAGACTGCATTCTACCGCCTTTGCAATATTGCCTGACTGCGGCCTGTTCTCAGCCCCAAAGACACTGAAACTATCCGCTTGTTATGTCTGACGTCACGTGTCACCGCTTCCGTGTCCAAACGCTCTATCAGATACCACGAGAAAACAACAAAAGTTGCTAATATACACTCACAATGTGATATAATACTACAAAAAAATGATAATCCTAACCTTTAACTCCATACCGAAATACCAGATAGCCAGACAATGAAAATATAAATATAAAAATTATTTGTGTTTGGGACGCTGTGAACATGAAGCCTGTAGTGTAGACCGTAAGTTTGAAAACGTTTAGCTTAAATGTTTAATATGAATAAACAGTGCTCATAAACGGCTGCTGAGGTAGTATTCTCAAGTGAAGCGAGTTGAGGCTTGGACCTGGAAACAGCGCTTCTTACGTCACCACTTAACAACCGATTAGTTTATAATAGTCATGTCTTGACTATTGTAATCATCTTCTTATTGGACTGCCTGCTAAAGCATTTGCTAAATTACAATATGTCCAAAATTCTGCTGCCACAGTCATTTCTCAGGTTAAGAAATCTGGACATATTTCACATGGATGGCGCCGACCATGATGGCTGCCTCCATGGCGTGCTCCGCAGTCGTTTTTATGTTTTTGTTAGTTTGTTCTGTCTTTAGTTATATCCCTGCAATCAGTTTAACCAGAGACGAATTGCTGGACATTCGGCAGTAAACACCACCCGATATTTCACCGGTTTTCGACTATTCTGATGTTTTGCTGGACATTGTAGTCGGGGGAGCAGCGGCGCTGTTCAGATGCTTCAGGACGCGCAGACGGGGGAAGCGAGCCGGTGCGCTCGTGAAGCTCAGGCAGCGCGAATTCAGGATGCCGTTGCCTAGCATCCATCTGGCGAACCTCCGCTCTCTACCAAACAAAACGGACAAATTCCTTCTGCTCTCCCGGACAAATAAGAATTTTTCAAACTCTGCTGCTCTGTGTTTCACGGAAACCTGGCTGAAAGACGCTATTCCGGAAAGCACGTAGAGTCTCCCGGGCTTTCAGCTGTTCAGAGCGGATCGCGACACAGAATCAACGGGGAAATCACGCGGCAGCGGGACATGCTTTTACATCAATGAAAGGTGGTGTACAGATGTACCAGTGTTAAAGAAGATGTGCTGTTCAGATCTAGAAGTGCTCTTCATTAACTGTAAGCCTTTCCACTCGCCGCGGGAGTTTTGCTCGTTCATTCTCGTCAGTGTTTACATTCCTCCGCAAGCGCACGTGAGCTCCGCTTTACATAAACTCGCTGATCAGATCACAGAGACAGAACAACAACACCCAGACTCTGTTTTAGTCAGATCTGAATGAGTTATACTGCAGGTTTGAAAAAACACCCCACACCCGCCCTGAACACCTCTTCACACAACCATTCACATCTCCAGCAACCCCCCTCTCCCCACACCTGCAATTCAGATCAGCGAAGATGAGGTGCACCAGGTTGTGACACTGTCACACAAGGGACATGTTTTAACCGCTCTATTTATTACAGTGATTTTGTGTATTTATAGAGTTTTAATTGGTTTACATGTTCTTAAGTCCATTGTATGCCTCTTATCCGTTTTAGTGGGTGTGTATGTCTTTAAGAACTGTATGGTTGGCAGGAACCCCATAAAAAGAGCAGCATGGCAAACATGCGTGGAGGCCATTCACAGCTTCCACTCATACCTGGACGGTGGAGTTTCTATTTCATTGGACTTACCTTTCCGGATCACTTGCAGCAACTTGGATTGTATATACACAGGTGGACACTCACATTGGGACTCAACGTCACACTGGGATTCTTGGACTGTTTTTAGGGTATGGACAAAATAACTGTATTCTTTTAACAGAATGAGTTTACCTGGTTTTATAGTGTTGTTTTAAAGTCTTTTAATGTGAACCTGTTAATACACCATTCTTATTAACCGTATTTCTAGTTTGTCATTCTTTTAACACGTTTTAACTCTCATACAGAAAAGTCAGACCCCATTTCAATTTTAGTAACCCCAGGCCACTGGGCTGAGCGTTACAAGGTCTTCCGGAAGCAGAAAAGGAAAAAAAGCACCAGGCCCAGATTGTGTTACACCAGTCTGTCTGAAATCCTGTGCTGAACAGCTGGCCCCCATCTTCACACAGATCTTTAACAGATCACTGGAGCTGTGCGAAAGCCCTTCATGCTTCAAACGATTATGTTCTGCAACATCTAGACAGACCAGGGACTTATGTGAGGATCCTATTCGTGGACTTCAGCTCGGCCTTTAACACTATCATCCCAAACCTCCTCCTGCCCAAACTAACTCAGCTCTCCGTGCCAACCTCCATCTGTCACTGTCATCAACAGCTTCCTGACAGGCAGCCAGCAGTTAGTGAGGCTGGGAAAATACACATCCAGCACCCGTATAATCAGCACTGGAGCTCCTCAGGGTTGTGTTCTCTCCCCGCTGCTCTTCTCCCTCTACACCAACGACCGCACCTCTAAAGGACTCTCTGTCAAGCTCCTGAAGTTTGCAGACAACACCACACTCACCGGCCTCATTCAGGATGGTGACGAGTCTGCTTACAGACAGGAGGTTAAAGTGCAGTCTCAACAACCTGGAGCTCAACACACTCAAAACTGTGGAGATAACCGTGGACTTCAGGAGGAACCCACCTGCTCTCCCTCAACTCACCATTATGGACAGCACTGTGACTGCAGTGGAGTCATTCAGGATCCTGGGCACCACTATCTCTCAGGACCTGAAGTGGGTGGGACACTCACATAGACTAGCAGACCAGCAGAGGTTGTACTTCCTTTGCCAGCTGAGGAAATTCAGGAGCTGCTGAAACAGTTCTACTCCGCCATCATTGAATCTGTCCTCTGCACTTCTATAACTGTCTGGTTCTGCTCAGCTACCAAATCTGACCTCAGAAGACTACACAGGGTAGTCCGGACTGCTGAGCGAATCATTGGTACAACCCTCCCTTCTCTCCAAGAACTGTACTCATCCAGAGTGAGCAAAAGGGCTGGCAAAATCACTCTGGACCCCTCACATCCAGCACAATCCCTCTTTGAACTGTTGCCATCTGGTCGACGCTACAGAGCACTGAGCACCAGAACGGCCAGACACAGGAACAGTTTCTTCCCTCAGGCAATCCATCTCATGAACACTTGACAGTAACTGTGGAACACACACTATTTATTCACTCATACACTTATTTATCAAACACACATACTCAGTCTACATTTCAATTTGCACATAATATATGTGCGGTCTGCTCTAAACAGCTGAAAGCCCGGTTTAGAGCAGACCGCGACGCAGAATCAACGGGGAAATCACGCGGCGGCGGGACATTTTATCACCCTAAACCCTAGTACATCCCTACAACTTATTTTATTTTATTATATTCCTATTCCATCTATAGCACACCTGTACATACAATTTATTCTTTTTTTTTGTGGTTTATATTTATGCATGTGTATTTTATTCACATCTCACTTTTATTATCTGTGTGTTGTTGTTGTCTCAGTGTACTGGAAGCTTGTGACACTATAACAAATTCCTTGTATGTGCAAACATACTTGGCAATAAAGCTCTTTCTTTCTGATTCTGATATACCTGTACATACAATTGTCGATTTGTGTATTTTTATTCCTTATTTACTTGTTCTATTTTTTATTTATTTTTATTTTTTATTATCTGTGTTTTTTGTTCTGTCACTGTCATTGTTACACTGTGGAAGCTTCTGTCATGGAAACAAATTCCTCGTATGTGTAAACATACCTGGCAATAAAGCTCATTCTGATTCTGATTCATATTACCCCAATTCTTCATAATCTGCTTGATTGCCTGCACTGTTAACCCTTGCTGTAGAAAAATGGCCAAATGTTGACAGTAACATACTATTTTCTATAAAACCAGTAATATTCGGTAGAAAACAATGCATTCTGGGTAATATTTGCATTTTCGAAAAAGCAGCCTGCAGGAATATACTGTGAATTAACAGAGCTCAAAGTCAACACTCAGAGGCGGAGACTATCAACACTCAGAGACTATACCCTCAATTACTACTCCCTACATAAGATTACTTGACTGACTAAAGGAAAGGAAGTGAGCGAATTCAAACACTGATGAACACCTGATGATAACAAGCATAATCACTCAAGGGCAAAGAAACAAGCAGAAATACAGGAACAACAACTGACTTCCAGCTTCAGCTTTAAGACCCTTTCACGCTGAGTGTGAAACCAGTTTAGTTTTATTGCAAATAATAAAGTTTGTATTGTTATGGGGATCAGTGTTTGCTTTAGTTGTGCCATTGAACCTTGACTCTTACCATTAAACATTTTCTGTCTGCTGAAACGGTGTTCAAAAATCACATTTGTTATGGCAAAAGAAATGATCAGGTGATTTTGGTTATGCTATGATGATGCCATAATTATAGTGGTCTCATCTGAATCTCTGATCTCATCCAGTGTTTGATCTTTAATTACATGGGTGTTTTATTGGTTGTAGTAGTTCTGTGATTCTGCAGCATGAGACTGAACAATGTTTCACTAATCAATCATTTTTAAGAATTTAAAAAACATTTTGAACTCCTGCATCATTTAGACACTCATAGCCATCAACAATCAGCACAGGAATCTCAACAATGGTGACATAAGTTTCATGCCGCAATGCATGCTGGGTGTCAGCATAAAATGAAACTCCCAGCATGCACTGCAGTGTGAATAAATTACGCAGCTGAATTGTTTTACTATTTTCTTTATTTACATGTATTGTTTTTCTGGAGTTTTTGTTGTGACATTTTGTACCCCGTTTTGTTATATTAAGAGTCTATCTTTTTTTTATTATTATTGCTACCATTGTTGAGACTCATACATTTGATAAGGGATTAGACATTGGATGAAATTAGTGAATCAAGGAACTGCATGATAATCACTTTATCATAAATATATAATCAGTATTCACTGGTCATATTACTTTCTTTGCTTTTGCTGTCATAAATGTGTTTTGTTAACACAGTTAGAACAGCCATAGAAATAACTGATATTAAAAAGTCAAGGGTCAGGAGCCCAACTGAAGCAAACACTGACCACCAAAACGGTAATTCAGACCCAAGCATTTTCAATAAAACACAAACATCTGAACCTCTGTTAATTCTCAATGAAAGCTTATGTAGGCGTATGAAAGAAATAAAGTCAAACTGGTTAGTAATAAGTGTAATAATCTGTAATGGCTGGAAGTCAGTTGTAGTTCTTGTTTCTGCTCGTCTCTTTTCAGTGTTCTGTTCTTGTTCCTCTTTACCTAAGTGATTCTGCTTGTTAACAGCAGGTGTTCATCACTAATACTCAACAATCACTTACATATTCACTTAATTATCTCACTGCAACCATGCGTTCGTGTTACTTTTTCACTTTGTAGTGTGGACACTACAGGATTTTCCTGTGGGGTTGAAATGGTTAAACGTGTAAGATAAAAAGGCACACCCACAAAATTTATTTTAACAGTGTAGGATATCAGACCGAATCAGACAATCTAAGATTTGGTCAAAACCGAGCGTGTGTTAGATTAGTTTATATGTCTTAGATTTATCCAATAAAGCCTTATTTATATGGAAAAGAGAAGTATCTTGTGTTTTGTGCTCACAAGTTAATGTCTTAATCTGCCGATCTTGTTACTGTGCTAATTAATAGTGTTTTCACTATATTTTGGATATAGATATCCATTGCAGAATTGATGTCATACGGCTCGTTCACTGAATCGCTGGCCGTCTCAGTGATCTGCCGTAAAACAGTGATTCTGTCCTAATTCCCTTGCATATTAATGGTGGAGTTCCCTTTAAAATCTTAAATGATTCCCTTTGAGCTAAATTATTGACCTGTTTCCCTTACAACAGTAATAAACTGTAAATTAATTTTATGGCAAACACTCTAGAAAAACAGTAATACACTGGCAACACTGTTGCCATTACTTTACTTTAAAATCAAGTAAAAACAGCAATGCACTGTAAAACCTAACAGCGAAAAAAGTTATTTGAACTCCGTAAAAGGAGAGTAAATGCTGAAATTAAGTGTTATTCTATGTGTTTTTACACAGAATGATATAGGAGAGATTTGTTAGTGTTGAATGTTCTGTTGGGATTTAAAGACTTTCTGTTGTCTTGAGTTTTGTGAGGTAACCATTGTGCTGTGCTTCAGTCCAGGAGAAGACCAAGAAACACTGATAATATGAATAATGTTGTTTTATTTAAAGGCAGTGTCACGTTGAGGTGTGCCAGGGAACAGGCAGGACGACGAGGATGAAGGACACAAGAACACTAATGAATACACGAGAGGGTAGGAGCACACGCACAGGGTAACATTCACAATAACTGACAAACTCGAACACAATGGACAGGAACTGATATAAGGTGGATAACGAGGGGCAGACAGGTGAGCACAATGAGGTGATTAACTAATAATGAGAACAGGAACCACCAAATAAGGACACAGAGGGAGAAACCATACAAGAGAGTCCACAGGGGTGTGACAGATCGCCCCCCTCCCGGAAGGCACGACCCGCGCCATAACCTACAGGACCTGATTAACCAGCTCGATCAGGGGAAAGCTATATGTGGGAATCGCACCGCTGATAACGTCATCATCCAGCCCCAGCCGAAAACAGACCCCGAGGACAGAATCCAACCAGCTCACCTGGTGAGAGAGCTCTAGGAACTCCTCCACATACCTCTCCAAATCCCGACCACCCTGCCGTAGACACCAAAGCCTGTCTTCAGCCAGTGACATCACGTTTTTTGGGTCAGTTATTCTGTCACGTTGAGGTGTGCCAGGGAACAGGCAGGACGACGAGGATGAAGGACACAAGAACACTTTAAATGAATACACGAGAGGGTAGGAGCACACGCACAGGGTAACATTCACAATAACTGACAAACTCGAACACAATGGACAGGAACTGATACAAGGTGGATAACGAGGGGCAGACAGGTGAGCACAATGAGGTGATTAACTAATAATGAGAACAGGAACAACCAAATAAGGACACAGAGGGAGAAACCATACAAGACATTCCACAGGGGTGTGACAGGCAGTAGCTGTGTAGTTGCTGATGCAGTGAAAATCTCTAACTCTAATTGCACATGCATGGGTGCTATGTTTAACCAGTTGTTATCTGTAAGACATTTAATTTAATTTTTAGATTTTAATGGTTGTTTCATTCAGTTATTTTGCTTTAAGAAATTTTATTTCTAAGTAGACTACAATGAAATATGTTCAAAGTATTAATATGCTCATGTTAAAAATATTAGATTATAAACTTAATTGGCAGTTGGCCAATTTAAGGAAGTTGGTTTCTAAAAATGAAAATAGTTAACATGAGTTTTAATTTAGTCCATGGTATCTTTACAGTAAAATGCTGTAAACTAGACTGCAGTAAAGAACTGCACAATTAACAGTAAATTACTGGCAACAGTGTTGCCAGTATTATCCTGTAAAAAAAGAATCGATGCGTTTCTGTAAGAAAATCCATATTCAAAACGTAATAATCACTTGAATCTAGCTTGCGCTCACTGTTGTAAAATGGAAGCAGTTCCGGGGGAATTACGTATGAGGTCAGCTTTGCGCATGTGCCGCTCAGAAGTGACGCACGTGGAGAGATCGAAACAAAACAATGGTCACTAATTAGAAGTACAAAACGAGGATTTGTAATGAATAATGTCGGAGGATTTCGATATAAGCCAAGAGGAGACTTGTTTTCCTTTGCTAAAGTAAGGAAACTTTGCTTCTTTTGATTCTGTAAACAAACGTCGGTTTTCACGAGACTCATTGGCGCATGCGCAGCACTGACCTCATACGTCATGCTCCCAGAACTGCTTAGTTTACAACAGTGAGCGCAAGCTAGATTAAAGTTATTATTACGTTTTGAATATGGATATTTTTCTTACAAAAACGCATCGATTCGATACAGGAGGCCTTTGTTCACCCCCCGGAGCCGTGTGATACACTTTATTTAATGGAAATGTGCTTTTTATTTAGTTATTAGTATTTTGGACAGAAGCAATGCAACACCCGCTGAGTACAATGATAGAGCTTGAAAGATCAAAGACAATTTTTAATATAACTCCGACTGGATTCGTCTGAAAGAAGAAAGTCATATACACCTAGCATGCATCGGGGGTGAGTAAAACGCAGCCTAATTTTTTTGGGGGGGGTGAACTAACCCTTTAATTAAAGGAGAATAAATGCTGAAATCAAATGTTATTTCATGTGTTTTTGCACATAATGATATAGGGGAGATCTTTTAGTGTTTATTGTTCTGTTCTGATGGGATTTAAAAGGTTTCTGTTTGTCTGAGTTTTGTGGGTTACCATTGTGTTAAGGAGTAGAGTCTGTGTTTAAGTCAAGGATGAGCAGAGAAGTATTGATATTATGTTGTTTGTTGCTTTAAAGGCAGTAAATGTGGAGTAGCTGATGGGGTGATAATTTCTTTGCTAGTGCTAATTGCACACGCATGTGTGCTCTTGTTAGCTAGCAATTCTTTGCAAGAGATTGGAGTTAAATTTAAGTTTCTACTTCAGATTTACTTTATTTTAAGAAACATTATTTTCAGTAGATTCAGATTAAAAGAGTTCAGACTATTAATGTGCTCAAATTGTTAACACATTATAAATATTAGTTTATAAACATGCATGGCAGTTATTGTAATTTAGTGCATTACAGTAAACTACAGGCAAATGTGCTGCCAGTATTTTACTGTTCATTTACAGGACTATTTCTAATACACTGTAATTGTATATAGGGATGTAACGATTACCGGTTTGACGATAAATCGTGATAAAATACCCCAAAGTTAATATTACCGTTTCATATTTTAATTATCACTATAACCGTATTCAATTACCGTGATTTGAACAACTGAGGATAAATAAATACTGTCCAGCACAGGGCTCCAGAGTGCGACCAAATGGGCGCATTTTGCAATAATTTTTTCTACCCGTGCGACTAAATTTTGTGTGCGGTCGCACTGGCGCGACCACCGCATTGTTTAACTCATAAGCACTGCCATATCTGTTGCATATGTGAAACATCAAATGGCAAATGAAACTGAAAGCATAACGAAACCGCGCTACTCATTTGAACTGCACAGCGCTTATAGAGTGTAGAGCCTGGTTTATACTCGCCACGTCAGCACGAGCGTGAAGATGCACGCAGCAAAAATGACGCCAATATTGAGGAAACGATGGATGGTTTTCATGCTAAAGTAAAGTAAAAGACCGTTTCTTAAACCAAAGGTGAACATGTTGGTATTCTTGTGGGGGAAAAAAACATGCAAGCACTGTGACCGACAGCAAGTTTAGTTTTACTTTTCTTTCTGTTTTCATTTTGAAAAGCTTGTTATCTTTGCTGTTTACCTCACGTTAGTGCTGGGCGGTATGACCAAAAATTTATATCACGGTGTTTTTCAAAATTATACCGGTTCCACGGTACATGACGGTATTTTTTAATATGGTGTTAACCATATTTTCTTTTGATTGAGAGAGGAAATACTGCAGTATATTGACTTAGAATGCCCTATTTTACTGTCATGATGAGTGAATATTGTCAAAAAATACCACACTAAATAGTGACTAAACACAACCCCTTTTAATACATGTTAACCAGGAGTCACTCTCATTTATAATCGCGGCATCGTCTGATAAAATCAACATGCATCTACACTAAAGATGTAGATGCATTTGTTGCAGTTGTTTTGGCTTTTTTGTCTCATGCAGCGCACTGCCTGCGTCTGAGTAACAAAAAAAAAACAACAAACAAAAAAAGTGCATGTAATATTAACAGACGAACTATGCTCATATTTATAGTTCCAAACAATCAGTAAGCGACAGGTGCTAGGAAACGCTGTTTTGTACTCATTTATTGACGAGTCAGCTGCGGTGGGGCGAACTGAATGCGCTGCTTCTCTGCCGCTCACTGCACAGAACAGACGCCGAGAGAGGTGACACTTCTCCGGGAAAGTCAGACCTTGCGTTCGCAGGACAGCACTGGCAAAATCTTCTAGCTGAACCATAGCTAAGGTTTATCCAAAAAAGTCGCTAGGTTTGTCAGTATGAACGTTCTATGGAAAAAAGCAGCTAAAATGGTCTGAAAGTTGCTAAATCTAGTGCTAAAGTCACGCTCATGAGGGTGTGAGACTCGGGAGCTGATAGCAGGGGGCGGTGGATATTTGTGGTGGTCAATGTGGATATTGGGGATGAGTTCTTCTGTGTCATCATGTTCTATTAGTTCTACAGCTTCAGTTTCGGAACTTTCACGCTTAGTAACACATACAGCTGTTCCCTCACCACAGTGCAACAGTGAAAAGGGACCCCTTTCAAACAGTGTCGCGTTCCGAATGTTGTTTAAGTGACATTATTAGTATTGCGGTATTTTTAAATTTCATATCATAACAAAAATAAACACCGCTATTCGGTATGAACCGGTATACCGCCCAGCACGTTATGCTATGCAAGCTCTCTTTTTTATTTATTTGATTCCTCAGTGTTTGCTAAACGTTCTGTAATTTATTAGTCGGTATATAATACAGCATGTGGTGTAGCCTATACCATGCCTCGTCTTATTCATTTTTGTTAATAAACGTTTTGTAAGTTAGTTTGTCATTGTATCTTACTGTTTTATTGTTGTTATGCTTTTTAATTAAGAATAACAATGAATCCATCTTTTGTTTTAGTCTTAAAAAGTGAAATGTGTAGATGTATGTAAGCAAATCAGACAATTATCTTTTCTTGTAAAACGTGACACCAAGATCACAAATTCGCTTATAACATAGCAAAAGAGAAACTCCCGTTCACAAAATTTAAATCACAAATAATACTGATGAAAAAGAAGGGGTTGAATGTTAACCACTTCGTTTTCATATAACTATAAACTATGATAAAAGTTCATCAGCATGCATTGATTAATCCCTAAAAATAAAAATATTGCGACCAAATCATGTGCTGGTGTGACTAACTGAGAAAGTTAGTCGCAAAAGTGCGACCAGTGGGAAGAATGAGTCTGGAG
>NW_015506535.1:33369-35706 GCF_001515645.1 Sinocyclocheilus grahami
AATTATACAAATTAAAAAAAAAAATTGTCTTCAGAAAAGATTTGATGGCATTTTGTTTTCGTCTTCGCTCCATGTAATACCTAATAAAGTAGTGTTTTAAGCGCAATGCTGTTTTGTCTTGGAGGTTACGGGAAACAGCTCTAATTCTACTGTTCCAAAAGTGCCACCTAGTGTCAGAGAGTGGATTTACAGAGAGTTACATTTATATTCATCCTGTGTGCAGTTTCTGTCTGATCAAAAAATTTACCGAATGTGCATGCCCTGCTGTAAATTTTGACCGGTTGATGAAAAACAAGCTAAATGTGGATTCTACACATTTAAACAATAAGGTATCTAATATTATTTATGGAGCAGATAAAATACATATAATCATTTATTAATCAATTATCATTTTGACTTGATCCTTTTCTTTATTTAAAAGCTGAAATGTGAGGTTTACCATTTATGAAACTTTTTCAAAGCTTTATTTGAACATTTACATTAGATATTTGAACATGCTATTAGATAAACTGTTGTCAGTCATGTTGCCATTTAAAATCCGGACATCATTGGCAATGTTATTGTGTTAGTTATGCAAACAAAAAGTCATTTTATTTTTTGTTTGTTGATTTTAAATGTAAAACTTAGTGAAATTATTTGTGTCAGTACTCTTTGAACATGTCCATCTCATTTTAACAATACCGTGATAATACTGATAACCGTGATCATTTTGGTCACTATAATCATGATAAGAAATTTTCATACCGTTACATCCCTAATTGTATATACACCTAAAAAAAAAATATATATATATATATATATATATACATACACAGTACTTTGTAGGTGAAACTGCTTCCAATTAATTACTGCAAATTTACAGTGAAAACGTTTTACACTGTACTAAATATTTTTGAATTACACTGTAGTTACACTTTCATTGCATATTTATTAAATTTACAGGACAAGACATGTGAGTTCTTCCCCATAGATGATGCTACAATCCAGCTTTACCTCTAAGGACTGTCTCAAAAGGTTGCAAAACAAACACTGATGCTCAGGTAGCAAACACGTTATATTATTAAAGTGCAATTAAATTGCTAAAATTAAATTATTATACTGAAAAATGTTTAACCACTCTCAACTGCCCCTCGAAAAAAAGTAGTTTTGCACGGTGGTTCTGGGGACCCACTGCTCTGCACATTTTGTATGTCTCTGTTATCTGACACCCTGTTGAGTTCATTGAGTTCTCTGCTAATAAGCTTATTATGTGGATCAAGGACGTTAAATAAAGAAAACATAGAAAATGTGCTGAGCTGGGTTTCCAAGACTGAAGTTGAGAACCACTGGTTCTCAAACATACAATTACATACGATGTATCTCTATGAAACTGGCATACATAATTATGCAAATAATGGGTATGAGTTTTACAGGTAACATTTACACTCACTAGCATCTTTATTAGGTACACAACTTGCTAGTACCGTATTGGACCTGCTATTGCTTTCAGTACTGCTTTAATTCGAGACTTCCGGTTGAGCATCTGAGTGAGAAGACAAACGTGGATTAAGGATAAACGAGGATTTAATCTTTTAATTGTACTTTTCAGGCAACCCAAATGATTTTAAGACACTTGGTGCCTTATTCTTTTACAATTACTCCGTTTACAATTGTAGCCAGAAAGGATTTTTTGTTTCCTAAAAGGCATCAGAAAACTAAATTGAGAGAGTCATGATGACAAGCTACCGCTGGATCTGGAAAACCTTCACACCACTTTGATCTCCAAGCTGACATCTTCCATAGAAATACAGGTGAAATCAGCTATTGACTCTGCTCTGGCCCCAGTTGTTGTGTCTTTTCAGAGTTATAAGTCAAGCACTGAATCACAAGGATGACACATTGATGAGCCTGATCAGCACCTAAACAATTACGACTGCATTAAAGCACTGTATTGTCTCAGAGGAGCAAGCCAGATTTTTAAAAGGACGACATTCCTTTCTAATTTTCATACTTTTTTATACTAAAAAAAAACCAGCAACTCCTCTGAGGTGGTATTTTCCTTGGACACAAAACAGATGTTTGATAGGATAGAATAGGACTATCTTTTTATGGTGCCTAAGGAGTTCGGCTTTGGGGATGGATCAATATCATGGATACATTTATTATATGTTGAGCCTCAAGCATCCATATACTGTATACTAACCATGTTAATTTTGATTATTTTGTCACAGGGTACGCACTAGGGATGTCCTCTATCTCCCTTAATTTTTGTCATAGCTATTGGGACTTTTTGGATTCCCAAAAATAAAAATAAAATGTAAGCCCAAATCAGTTATACAGTGTGACGAGCATGACGAG
>NW_015506535.1:35740-37929 GCF_001515645.1 Sinocyclocheilus grahami
GGCCAGGCCAGGCCCCCCCCCCCCACCCCCACCCAAAAACACACACGCACACACTCGTGCCCCCTCAAAAATAACGAGTGCATGACGGCCCTGCTAAGGGGCCCAAAGTGTGCCAAGAAAACATCCCCCACACCAATACACCACCATCAGGTTGAACTGTTGAGCCAATGCCTATTGTAGTCTAACTTTCCTGTTATTAGCTGACTGAAGTGGCACTCAGTGTGCTCTTCTGCTGCTGCAGCCTATCTGCAGCAAGGTTTAACATGTTACATGTTCAGAGATGCTTTGCTTTTCTACATTCGCTGGTATTAACAAGCGCTTATTTGAGTTTCTTTAGACTTTCTATTAACTTGAACCAGTCTAGCCATTTTCCTCTGACCTCTGTCATCAACAAGGCATTTTCACACAGATCTGCCGCACACTGATTTTTTTCTTTTTCTTTTCAGACCCTTCTCTGAAAACATGTTTTTTCATGAAAATGCCAGTAGATCAGCAGTTTATGAAATACTCCAGCATGTCTGGCACTAACAATCATGCCACATTCAAAATCACTTAAATCACTTAATCACTTTTTTTTTCTTCCACATTCTGATGCTTGGCTTAAAATTCAGCAGATCCTCTTGACCCTGTCTACATGGCTAAATGCATGCTGTTATATGATTAGCTTATTAGACATTTGCATTAATGACCTATGGAACAGGTTTACATGAAGTGGCCAGTGAGTGTACATGTATATTTTAAACAGAAAAATTTAAATACCTCAGTATGTTGAGCTGACAGTTTGGACTCTTCAGTCCAGCACAGAGCAGTTTCACTCCTGAATCCTGGAGGTCATTGTTACTCAGGTTCAGCTCCCTCAGGGGGGAGTCTGGTGATTGTAGAGTTAAAGCCAAACTTTCACAACACTGATCAGTGAGATTACAGCTGGCCAATCTAAACAGGGTAAAATAATTCATTACATACACACTGTGTGAACAGAAAATAATGTCTCATGTTTCTTAGAAGAAGGTGTCTGCATATAACACGAATGTAAAATGTTTACATCTCACTGTGATACTCAGTTATCTTGTTTAATAGTTATGATAACAACCTCATATGTGGGATAAATTAATGGCCACATTATCACCTTGTTTTCATCCATTTTTTTATGTATTTTAATAGCTCTTGACCATAAAGCACTCATGAATTACAGTAAGTGATTACAAGTGGAAGAAAACTTGAATTATATAAACACAAAAACACATGAAAGAATCTGCTAGCTGTATTTATAAAACTAGAATATATATATATATATATATATATATATATATATATAATCACACATTATTATTAAAATTTGATTCAGTGTGAAAGCCAAACCTCAGTATGTTGAGTTGACAGTTTGAACTCTTCAGTCCAGCACAGAGCAGCTTCACTCCTGAATGCTGCAGGTGATTTTTACTCAGGTCCAGCTCTCTCAGGGAGTTTGATGATTGTAAAACGGAAGTAACAGTGTTACAGCACTGATCAGTGAGTTTGCAGTCAGCCAATCTAAACAGGGTAATGAGAAATAATTCATTACATACACAATGCATAGCTAGAAATTGATGTTTGAGAGCATTTGATGCATTGTCTCATGTTTTTGATAAGAAGGTGTCTGCATAGAACATGAATGTGAAGGTTACATCCCAATATTGTATGAAAGAAATGATAACTTCATATGTGGAGTAATTGATGATTTATTAATCACCACATTATCATCATGTTTGTCACGAATTCGGTCCATGGACTTCCGTTTATTCACCACCAGAGGTCACCCTTTCCTTTACATTGACTCTCGCACAAAACAATACTGTTGCATAGCACCCCAGACTACATATCCCATCATTCATTGCACGGTTTGCACACTGCACTCACTGCACTGATTGCACTCATTGCACTCAGCTGTTTATTATCACCTTACTCGCTATATAACACCCACTCAAACTACCATTCTCTGCTGAGTATTGTTTAGCCCGTACCCCGTTCCTAGTCTCTGTGTTTTCCTTGTTTTGCCTTGCCTGTTTTCGCGGTTTCGGATCTTTGCCCGTTTTCCCTGGATTTATCCCTCTAGTCTCGCCCCTGTGATTCTGTCTGCCGATCGTCGACCTACGCTAGCCCTAGGACTATTCTTGTGTTTTGCCCACCATATACCTGTCTGCCATTATCTG
>NW_015506535.1:38246-39559 GCF_001515645.1 Sinocyclocheilus grahami
ATCGCTCATTATTCAGATCTGCCGGACTGTGTTTTGATAGACTTTTTTTATGAGGGCATTAATCAACCGTTAAAATCCAAACTCATTCACGAGGGTCCACGTTCATCTTTAAGTTAGTGTATGGACTATGCTTTGTTGACGGTTGGTTCAGCGTTCACTGTGGGTATCGCGGAGGAGCACGGCTCCGCACTCACTTATGTAATAGCGGCCACACTAGAGCACGCTCACAAAATGGCGGCGACAGCAGAGCACGCTCACAAGATGGCGGACACAACAGCACCCAGTCATGTCACAGCTGCCCATTATGAGTCAAGTCTAGTCACAGTTCATTATCATGAGTCAAGTCAAGTCACCGCTGATCTTCCGGAGTCGAGTTTAGTCACAGTTGATCATTATCATGAGTCAAGTTACAGTTCATTATCATGAGTCAAGTCAAGTCACCGCTGATCTTCCGGAGTCAAGTCTAGTCACAGTTGATCTTCCGGAGTCAAGTCTAGTCACAGTTGATCTCCCTGAGTCGAGTCTAGTCACAGTTGATCATCACGTGTCAAATCAAGTCACAGGTTATTATCATGAGTCTAGTCAAGTCACCGCTGATAGTCATGAGTCAAATCGAGTCACAGTTTATTTTCCATGAGTCTGGTCAAGTCACAGCTGATATTCATGAGTCTAGTCAAGTCACAACCGATCGTCAGGAGTCTAGTCAAGTCTCAGCTGATCTTCATGAGGCCAGTCAAGTCACAGCTGATCTTCATGAGTCTAGTCAAATTACAGTTGATCTGCCAGAGCCTCGTCACGTCTCAGCTGTTCATCCAGAGTTATGTCACATCACAGCTGATCATCCAGAATCACGTCGCCTCCCAGCCGATCATCCAGAGTCATGTCACGTCCTGTCTGTTACACCCAGAGTAGAGTATCAAGGTCAGTTCTTCAGTATCCCAGACTGGCTTCCAGCATGGAGGACCCACCGCTGGTGTCGGCACGTGCAGCTGGCATCCCTAAACCAGTGCTCTCAAACCCTTCTATTTATGAACTCATTCCCCTGTCTGCAGCACTTCCCCCAAGATGGCGACACTTGCCTCAGTTCCTTTGCGTGGTGGTGGCGCCCAGCAACTCACTTTCTGCTCCGGCCAAGGAGGCCGTCCATGAACTCTCTGCTCGTCCTGTTCCGGCCAAGGAGGCAATCTATGAACTCTCTGCTCGTCCTGTTCTGGCCAAGGAGGCCGCTTATGAACTCTGTCTATCTTGTCACGGCAAAGGAGACTGTTTGCAAACTCCCTGTTCGTCCTGTCACAGCTATAGAGGCCATTTGC
>NW_015506535.1:39605-40023 GCF_001515645.1 Sinocyclocheilus grahami
AGCTAAAGGGGCCGTTTGCAAACTCCCTGCTCGTCCTGTCACAGCTATAGAGGCCGTTTGCGAACTCCCTGCTCGTCCTGTCACAGCTATAGAGGCCGTTTGCGAACTCCCTGCTCGTCCTGTCACGTTGAGGGAGGCCGTTTGTGAACTTTTGTCTTGTCCCGACCCAGCCAGGGAGGCTTCCCCTGAACGCTCAGTCTTGTCTATCAACCCCAATGTTCTGTCTGTGTTGTCTGTCTCTGCTCTCTCGTTGTTACAGTCTCTGCCATGGTCTCCTGATCGGTGTGGTTCACCGGGGGGGTTTCCTGTTCCCTCTGCTCCGCCGTGGTGGTCTACTGTCTGGTTCTGGTGGTCCTCTGCTCTGCCGTGGTGGTCCTCTGCCCCGCCGTGGTGGCCTACTGTCTGGCTCTGGTGGTCT
>NW_015506535.1:40074-46580 GCF_001515645.1 Sinocyclocheilus grahami
ATCTGTCACGAATTCGGTCCATGGACTTCCGTTTATTCACCACCAGAGGTCACCCTTTCCTTTACATTGACTCGCACAAAACAATACTGTTGCATAGCACCCCGGACTACATATCCCATCATTCATTACACGGTTTGCACACTGCACTGATTGCACTCAGCTGTTTATAACACAGCTATATAACACCCACTCAAACTGCCATTCTCTGCTGAGTATTGTTTAGGCCGTAGCCCGTTCCTAGTCTCTGTGTTTTCCTTGTTTTGCCATGCCTGTTTTCGCGGTTTCGGATCTTTGCCTGTTTTCCCTGGATTTATCCCTCTAGTCTCGCCCCTGTGATTCTGTCTCCCGAGCGTCGCCCTACGCTAGCCCTAGAACTATTCTTGTGTTTTGCCCGCCATATACCTGTCTGCCATTATCTGACCCGTGCCTGTTTTATGACCACGTCTCTGTCTTCTCCTAATAAAAAGCTTGCATATGGATCCGCACGTCTCACGTCTTGTCAGCCCCGTTACAATGTTCTCCTCATTTTTTATTAATGTCTTTCAGTAGATCTTGACCATAAAACACTCATGAATTAGAGAACAGGTAGAACAATCCTTAAAGTATATACATATGAAAAAATATATATATTAAAATCTGAATTCAATGTGAAACACAAACCTCAGTATGTTGAGTTGACAGTTTGGACTCTTCAGTCCAGCACAGAGGTGCTCCACTCTTGAATCCTGCAGGTCATTGTTACTCAGGTCCAGCTCTCTCAGGGAGCAGTCTGATGATTGTAGAGTTGAAGCCAAAATCTCACAGCACTGATCACTGAGATTACAGATGGACAATCTAAATAGTGTAATGAAAAATAATTCATTACATGCATACTGTATAGATAGAAATTGATGTCTGAAAGCACTGTCATTGTCTCATGGTTCTGATAAAAAGGTGTCTGCATAGAACATGAATGTAAAGGCTTACATCCCACTGTGATGCTGAATTCTGTCATGACCTGACTTGCTATTGCCAATACATTCACAGACATGATGCTGCACATATACTGCACTTTTTTTTTTTTTTTTTTTTTTTCACTTTTTTATATACAATAGAATTACATTAATCCTTTATATCAAGTCACAGCTGATAATGGCCACATTATCATTATTTTTATTCATGTCTTTCAATAGTTAGCTTTCAATATGCTAGCTGTATATATAAAACTCAAATATATATAATCACACATTATTTTGTATTAAAATCTGAATCAGTGTAAAAGCCAAACCTCAGTTTGTTGAGTTGACAGTTAGGACTCTTCAGTCCAGCACAGAGCAGCTTCACTCCTGAATGCTGCAGGTGATTGTTACTCAGGTCCAGCTCTCTCAGGGAGTTTGATGATTGTAAAACTGAAGTTACAATTTCACAGTGTCGATCAGTGAGATCACAGCCTGTCAATCTGAAAACAGGGAGGACATGTTGGTGAGCTGGTGTATCCATGAGATTGCAAGACTGTAGGATTTCCTTGTGTAACAGACCTTACAGTATGTGTCAATACATAATATTTGATTATACAATTTCAGGTAATATCATCAGACAGTGCAAATGTGCCCTTGTTTTGGCTCTCTATCAAGTTGTGTAGTCTGGGTGTTTATTTATATATTTTAAATGAAGACTTTGGATAGATTGTTTTAAACAAATGTAAATATTTACTGACAAGTTCACTGAAATTCAGCACTTCAGCTGGAAAAACTTAAAGAATGAATGAGCTGACTTGGCCAAGATACACAGAATGCCCCATGTTAATTTTAACTTCAAAGTCTGCATGAACCAGAAATTGTGATTGTCTTCCCTATTGTGACACACCTGAGTGAAACAGCTTCTTGAATGAGAAAAATGTGGGACTTGGTTTTGTCCTTTGGGAACTGATTTGATTTTTGGATCATTGTTATTTACTGATTAATGTGAACGTTTCATGTGTGACAGGTTGCTGGAAGGATTGAAACTTGACAGGCTGTTGGACAACCTTATTGTACGATTTAAGAATATTAACTAAATCAATTAAAAAACAAGATCATACTGTAGCTACTTTAAACTGTAAAAAATAAACCATTGAGTTTTGTTAAAGAACTGTACACAATAGTCTAGTCCTTATAAAGCAGTTAGCTAAAACAAAAATGAGCATCTCTGCATTTTTGTCAGCAAATTAATTGATTATTTCATCTTCCTGACAAAACATATCAGCAAAATGTTTATATTGGGCCTTTATCGGCATAAATGATATGCCAAAAATATTGTGCATCCCTAGTCTGTAATAAATGTTTTCTTAAAATATTTGTAATTAATTGATTTATTCGAATTAACAGCTGCCTCATTTGTATTAGTTTTACTCATAGCCTGATTATGTTTACAAAGTGTACACGTTTTATAAAACCCTTTTTTAAATCATTTATTTATAAAAATATATTTATTGTATTAATTTGGTAAAGAATAAAAAAACAACACTTAACTGCAATAATTTACATTGTATGCTTGTGAACAAACCCAGAAGATCCTATTCACCACCATCAATTTTTGTCAAATGTAACTACTGCATGTTTGTATTTTCACACTTACAGAGCTTTTCTGCAGTTCCTCACAGCAGGTAACAGTCTCAGTCTCCCATCTTTTGATTTAGTGGTGATTTTTTTAAGATCAAACTCATCCAGCACCTCCTCTGACATCAGGATTATGTTTGCCAAAGTTGAGCATTGTGCAAGAGAAAGACTTTTTTCTTTTGTATTAGAGTTTAAAAATGCCTGCATTTCTTCGACAACAGAATTATCTTTCATCTCAATCAAGCAGTGTGACAGATTTATCCATCTGTCAGGACTGACGTTGTTTTTTTGACCTCGTTTGAGGTTTTGGGTTATTTTCTTGATGCTCTCTGGGTTGTTCTCTGTGTGTATCAGTGCATCCTGTAAGAGTCTCTGATTGGACTCCAGTGAGACGCCATGAAGAAATCGAAGGAAAAGATCCAAGTGTCCGTTTTTACTCTTCAAGGCTTTATTCATTGCTCCTTTCAGAAACACATCCAGAGAAACATCCTCACACTGAGTTCTGGACTTTCCTGTCAGGAACATTTTCAGAACCTCACTGTTTTTGTGTAAATAGCAGAAAAACACATACAGTGCTGCAAAAAACTCCTGAAAGCTCAGATGTACAAAGCTGTAAACCTTCCTGTGATAAATCACAGATTCCTCTCTAAAGATCTCAGTGCAAATCCCAGAATACACTGAGGCGTCAGTGACGTCTATGCCGCTCTCTCTCAGGTCCTCCTCATAAAACATCACATTGCCCTTCATCAGCTGATTGAAAGCCAGTTCAGCAAGTTTCACAATCACTTCTCTGCTGGACTGCAGGAGTTTCTGTGGATGTCTCTCTTCATACTTTTTGGTCTGGAGGTGATCCAGATGAGAGCAGAGGGAAGCAGATCTCCTCTCATGAGGTTTGACATCAACAGACCCACTGATGAAATCTGAGTCACATCAGAAACTTTCTGACTGTCTGAAAACATCAGTGAAATTCTGCTTTCATCCAGACCATCAAAGATGAACACAACTTTACATTCATCATAAATCTTTGAGTCCAGATATTGAAGTTCAGGATGAAAGTCAAGCAGAAGTCGGTGAAGACTGTACTGATGATCTTTAATCAAGTTCAGCTCTCGAAATGTAAGCACAAACATGAAATCTACATCCTGATTGGCTTTTCCCTCGGCCCAGTCCAGAATGAACTTCTGCACAGAGACGGTTTTTCCAATTCCAGCGATGCCTTTAGTAAGAACAGTCTTTATTTTGTCTTTCTTCTCATATCCTGGTTCAGGCAAAGGATTAAAGATGTCATTGCAGTTGATTGGAGTATCTTGGAGTGTCCTGTAACTTTTCTCCATCTGCAGCACCTCATGTTCTTCATTCACTCCTTCACTCTCTCCCTCTATGATGTACAGCTGTGTGTAAATCTGGTTCAGGAGGGTTTGATTCTCTTGTAATTTGACTCCCTCAAATAAGCTCTCATACTTGTTCTTCATGCTGGTTCTGTGCTGGTCTTTGAGTCTCTGAAGATTATCATGCACTGGTTGATGAGAATCGAGCTGCAGAGCTGCTTCTGTGTCATTATGACTGAAGTGGTTCTGACTGTTTGAGGATGTGAAGATCTGACAGGACCCATATCTGATCTGGTCAGCTCTCCCACCACTGAAAACACATTAAGATGAACAAAGACTCAAAAACAAAACAGAAAATACCTTTATCAAAATAGATAAAATATTACTCATTGTGGCCAATTTATTTCCTGACATCACAAATGGAGTTTCTCAATGTTCTGTTCAAGGGCCAATATTGTTTCATATGCACTGTCGATTATTAATGCCCAGGAAGAATTTGAAGGCAGATAATGACCTGCATTGTATTCAAATGATTACTGAACATTTGAATACTGTACACATGGTAAAACAGGACATTCAGACAGCCTACATATGGTAAAGAGAACAAGGCTCCTCATCTACACTGCATGCCAACAAAGGAACTTTTGCTACACACACTGAGGACCGACAGAACGACCCATTTGGCATTTCATATCCTGCTATGATGACCCGGTCTTTCATGAATATCAATACCTTGTTCAGAGTATAAAATGAAAAACTTGCGGGCGATGTTTGTAACTTTTTATGTTGTTACTTTGTGGTAATTTAATATTTATTTTTTCTTCTTGCTTAAATACTTTGCAATAATTCCTTTTTGTTTGTTATTGATAAGTGTTAGAAGCTAAAGTGATTATAACTTACATTCATTAATCACTGTAGTAGTGAATTACAAATAAACATTTAGACCCTTGTCTATTCAACTCTAAACCTCTGATTTATCTTCTGCTTGGTAAAACACAGAGGCTGTGGCTCATTATTTATACACATTAATGTTGTCTGAGTGCTCAGGTTAAATCCCACACCACACTATCAGAATGCAACGAACAATCTTCCTTAAATATAATTATTTGTATCAACCACTGCAACAATTTTAATAGAGACAGATTAATTATATTGGAGTCAAACATCATCCTGCAACTGTTTTTGTTCTGATTATTGTTTCAAAATAGAGGTGTAAACTTCCAGATTCACTGTCACAGAAATCCAATAGAGAAAAGCGGTGACACTTTATTTTAAGGTGTCTTTGTTACACAGGTTACATGTACTTACTATTATAATAACAATGAAGTATGCATAATTACATGCAACTAACCCTAAGCCAAACCCTCATCCTAGCCCTAACCATATAGTAAGTACATGTTAATTAATATTACTCAGTACTTAAATGTATAATTACACTGTAACAAGGACACATTAAAATAAAGTGTAACCAGAAAAGCAAATAAAGCACAAAAAGAAAGAACAAATATTTTTTAAAGTTTATTTCTATGATTTTTATTTATTCTGATGCACTTGTTGTAAAAAAGGAACATTAGTTGATGAATATTTATGAAAATAAATGTTTTTTTGCACACTTATGGCTCTTGTCTTAAATGTCCAACCCTACATGATTATACTCAGAAACTAAGACCGGCTCAAAGGGCACCTTGTCATTACTAAATTAAGGGGACTAAAATATGTTACACATGATACTCACACAGAGTCAGAGGTCACAGGTCCATCACTGAGATTAGGAGGCAGACCAATGGATTTGTTACTCTTCATAGACACACAGCTAGAGATTGGAGATGCTGCTCTCTTTCTATTCCTGCTGATGATACTGAGAAAAAGACAGAAATATATCAGATTACTTCTCTGTAGTTTATCTGTCTTCCCAAATTAAACTTACATTTGTCAAAACTAGAATGTGTATAACATATAGTTGTAAAGAAAAAAAACAAATATGTTATACACAATATTGCTTTAATAAAATACAAACTTCAACCAGTTACAAATGAAAAATAACCAGTATGCATGTGAAATACTACTTGAATGCTATTAATGCAATACTGTTTTTATTTCTTTAAAATGTATTTTAAAATAGACACATAGTACTGTATAAACCTTTTGATTTAATGAAGAAGAAATTAAGATTAGTGTCTTTCTTTATCTTTTTCTTAAACATTTTCTTTCTTTATTGTAGTACACTTTGAAAGTGTGTAGACCTAGAGTAAAATTTACAGCACACATCATGGTTTGATCAATGTAATCAGATATGTGAGAAGCTAACTGTTGTTTGTGGAAAGCTGTCATCATTTCCCCTTACAAAATAAAGATGATTTTCAGTTTTTCAAAGTGCACAAAATGATGTAGGTTAGTGGTTCTCAAACTGTGGCACAAAGCACTACTCTGGAACATTTAGCTCTATATATTGTATTTATATATTAGGGGGTTTTAGGAACATGGTCAGAAACAACAGGTCTGCAACATCGAGCACCACAATTTTATTCTCATGCAAAAACAGAGCATTCAAAAACTGAATGGATCCACAAAAAAGGCTAGATATTGTTCTGTTTGACCTTAA
>NW_015506535.1:46883-48998 GCF_001515645.1 Sinocyclocheilus grahami
CATAGACATAAACCTAGAGAAGTAGCTCCGGTTGGAATGTTCTTCAACGGGATGTGTGCAGTTCTGTTTATTAACCGCTACTAGAGCGCCAAAAGTTACATAGTGCTGCTTTAAAGTTGGTGAGCTATATTTCCTGTAGACTAGAGTGGTTTGTTTTGAGCATCATAAAGATAATGATAGCTGCTCAAACTTCTAGACTGATGAAAGTTTACGATAAACATCATAAAATATGTAAATGTATCAAGTGTTAGTTGGAGTGCAAAACTTCTAAATGTTACTGGTGTATGTGAGTTTTAGATGCTGTTCTCATCAGACTCTTCTAAAGATCTTCATGATATGTGCATTTTGTGAATCCTGCTCACAAGTCCTTAAAGGACAGTTCACCTCCATTAAAAGTCCTTTGACCTTTTTAGATATTCAAAGTCTTGGTTGCGTGGACTTTCAATGGAGGGACAGAAAACTTTCTGGTTTCTTAAAAAATATCTTCATACTGTATGTGTTTTGAAGATCAAGTCTTGGGTTTGGAACGACATGAGGGTTAGTAAATAATGACAAATGTATTTTTTGAGTGAACTGCTTGAGTTCAAAGAGAATTCTATTTGTTCAGTGCTGAAAAAATCATTTGGATGTTTTAAGTTGCTCAAAAAGTAAGAAAACCCCTGATGTAGGTGTTTTAAGAATAACACATTAGTGTTGCAGCATTTTGCAAATATTTGTACACTACATTGTTGTTTTTCCTTAAGCCAAACTGACCTTAGGTTTAATTTCAGTGGTTATGTGGGTGTTTGTCAGCAGGCATCTGCAAGTTTAATTAGTAATATTTTATTATTACTATTATTAACATGAATGTTAAATCAAAAGAGCTCTAAAAATCTCTGAATCAGCTTCATACCCAGTCTTGGGTATTTGCATAAATCTGTCAACTTCCTCTGATCATTATATCAGTTCACTGGGACACAGTACAGATTTAAAGCTTTAGTTGGTGAGCAGCATTGAATATTTTAGAAATAATAGATATAATAGATTGTCTTTCTTCTTTTCTTCATACAGTGATTTACTAATGTCTGCTTTTCAGAGTAAGAGACCTCAGTGAATGATTCACCATATTAAAATATTTCATAGCCAAGTTTCACTACAGCAGATAGTTGAGGACCTAGATGATACTCACACAGGGTCAGACGTCACAGCAGCTCCATCACTGAATTTAGGGGGCTGATGCATGGAGTTGTTGCTCTTCATAGAAACACAGCTGAATCCTGGAGATGCTGCTCTCTGAGCGTCAACATCACTGAGATCAGGAGGAATAATCATGGAGTTGTTACTCTTCATAGACACACAGCTGAATCCTGGAGATGCTGCTCTCTGAGTGTCAACAGAAGACTCCTGCTCTCTCTCCTCATACACACTCATTTTACAGGCTTTTCTGCTTCTTTTCCTGCTAGATGAGACTTGATTTCAGGCCTGTATGAGTCAGAGTCAGAGAACATACACTGAATTTGGATACACTGAAGCAAGTTAAAATTAACATTAACCTTAAGCATTTCAGGATTATGAGAAATATTTTTTCTAGCTCACATTTAACTCTGCAGTCTCTCCATAATACATAAATACAAATTAATTTAAAAACTGTAAAACATTGTAATGTAACATTATCACGCATGCTCAATTTACAGTTGTGGTCAAAAGTTTACATAGACTCTGAAAAAAATTGCTAAATGTTAATCATTTTACTAAAAATAAGTCAAACTACTATATCAAATTGAATAAGTAAACTAGAGGACAAAAATAACTCTATACTGTACATTTACCATTTCCAGCCATTTTATGAGTGAGAGTTTGCATTTTGAAAAATCTTGTGTAACTAAAAAAATCAACATATCACCTGTACCCAGAGGTGCCTTAAAGGGGTCATATAATGCGATTTCAAGTTTTCCTTTCTCTTTGGAGTGTTACAAGCTGATTGTGCATAGATAAGATCCCTGAAGTTGCAAAGACTAAAGTCTCAAAACCAAAGAGATATTCTTTATCAAAGTTAATGCCACACCCCCCTAAAATGGCTCGTTCTAACACGCCCCCACATATCTACCTCACTATGTGGAAATATTTGCATAATGC
>NW_015506535.1:49490-58275 GCF_001515645.1 Sinocyclocheilus grahami
GTTAACCAAGATAAAGGTAAAATATATGCATGCTTTATTGACTTTAAAAAAGCTTTTGACTCAATTTGGCACCAAGGACTATTCTACAAACTTATTGAAAGTGGCATAGGAGGTAAAACCTATGACCTTATCAAATCAATGTACACTGAAAGTAAATGTGGCGTAAAAATCAGCACCAAACGTACGAGGTATCTTTCCCAGGAGCGTGGAGTGAGACAGGGCTGCTGCTTAAGCCCAATGCTATTTAACATCTACATCAATGAACTGGCGAGCAGTCTGGAGCGATCTGCAGCCCCTGGCCTCACCCTACACAACTCACAGATCAGATGCCTGCTGTATGCAGACGATCTGCTTCTGCTGTCTCCCACTCAACACGCTTTACAGCAGAACCTGGATCTGCTAGAACAATACTGCCAGACCTGGGCTCTGACAGTCAACCTGAAGAAAACCAAAATTATGATCTTTCAGAAAAGATCCAGATCCCAGGGAACACCACACACATTTACATTAGGCACTAAGCAGATAACACACACATCACACTACAACTACCTGGGTTTGAAAATCACATCCACGGGAAACTTTAATCATGCTGTGAATTAACTGAGAGATAAAGCACGCAGGACCTTCTACGCCATCATAGAATTTGGCTGAAAATACTAGAATCAGTAATTGAGCCGGTATACTACGGTCTATTTAAACTGACCAGTGTAACCTTTTATATGTTTGGTTGACTATTTTATTTTGATAATGAATAGACTGTGATGTAAGTTTGAATTGCTAGAATATGTGGGGTGTGCGTTTTTATTAATATTTAGGCATTGTTTCTTTTCCTAAATCCTCACCGTCTATCCCTCTAATTTCGGAGGTTTATTTGATTGTCATTCATTTTTTAATCACCGTTTTCGCATCTAAAGGAAATTAAAGATTTCATGGCCATGAATTAAGAATTTGTTCGATGTATTAATTTGTTCCCTCATTTTAGTTAAATCATGGGTTATTTAAGGAACAAAATTAATGAAACATGGACAGTGGCCACAAATTAATAAGTTGTAGGAACGAATAGCCTGTACACAGCTTAAGTAATTATAATGGGAGTTTTTGAGAGTGCTTGAACTCTGGCTAAACTAAATGAAAATGTTCTTTGATAATGTAAATGTTCTTTGCTCTCTTTCAGTACAGTGAAAGTCTTATAATTAGTAACTTACAATGTTTTTATTAAATTCACATGAAATAAAGTCAGTCGTATTAAAAATATTTTATGGCATGAAACCCATATCTGGTGGTACTTAAGTAAAAAGATCGGGGTTTTAGCTAATAGATTACACTATTAGGCTACTTCCATCACCTGTTGTGGATCAACTAACAATCTACAAAAGGCACAAAATGCATATACTTACACATATTTGAGAATCGAGAAATTGCATGATTAACACGTTTGGGAATATTTCGAATAAAAAGGAAAAAAATAAAACATAAGCCCATATCAGTTATACAGTGATATTGTGGCTGCTGTGTGTCACATGACAAGGCCCCCCCCCCCCAAACAAACACACACACACACACACACACACACACTCACTCACTCAATCACTCACTCACTCACTCACTCACTCACGCCCCCTAAAAAATAATGAGTGCATATGGCGCCCCTGACCACAAATATACCTATGCATTTCTATGATATCCACGCATCTGTACGCACAGTAAGTTACTGAACTCGCACTGTATGATGTTACAGAAAACTCGTCCGGTTTCTTTCACACAGCAGGGCGACGCCGAAAATGCCGTTGCGAGTCCTGAACATGTACGAGTGTGTGAGTGTGTGTTTGTTTCTAGAATATTGCTGTCACTGCTGCAAACTCCCATATATGCAAATAATTATACGAAAAATATAGTTTACGTGCAGCTAGGCCCCTCTTCAGTGTAGGCCTCTGGATTCAGGCCTGTGTTAATGCACCCCTGCATGTACCTTATGTGACATGTCTGTTATTATATTGATATTACAGCTATGAAACGTTATAACGAACTTACCGTAACGTGAAGGTATTTTCTGGTTTTGAACCCTGCGAGATAGCGTCTAGTCATCCGATATGAACGCTTTCACTTTCACTTTCACCTTCTTCTTCTGGTACTGTTTAATGTCGGTTGACAAGCCAACTGATGGTGTATTACTGCCGCCAGCTGGACTGGAGTGTGAAGCATCAATAGAATGGAAGGAGAACGTATTCACGGATTGAGAGAGAGAGATCCTGTTAATAATATAAGTATTTCTCTTTGTATTTTGGACTGCCCTACATCACAGTTTAATAGCTCTGGTAGATTAAAATGGGTTAAACCTAGATCTCGCAATTTCTTAACCAACTCCTCTCTTTCCTTAGTAAATACTGCACAATGTAGTAGTACATGCTCAATTGTATGGGATCAGAATCCCGCCTAAAGTATTGCAGTCACGGATAAAAAAAGAACAAGCATGAAAACAAAATTAAAAAACGCAAGTAAAAAATATATTGCACAAGATTTAAAAATGAAAGCAAAGTTTTCAGAATTTGTTTCGACTTCACCACAGGGCATACACAATGTGTATTGTTTGATATTTGATGTTTTTAAAACCAGAATGTCCACTCATAGTCTTGAAAATAGGCTAATTGTTCTTCTTTTTGTTGAAACATATTCTTTCTTTGCTTACTTCTTTTTGTTGTTTCCCTGTCCCACATTTCCTGCCACTTTATATTCATGAAGAGTGCTTTGATTTTTCCTTTTATCTCTACTACTTCATTACCCTTTACTCCTACATGTGCAGCTACTTTATGAGACTAACAGGTGAGTTCCTCTAAAAACAAACAGTGTCACACCAAATTAGACTGAATGTGATTATGTTGAACTCTGCATGTACTGCAATGAACTAATAGAGACTAGGAGGGACACTTAAAATAAAAGTGATCGATCATTTCACTATAAATAGTACACATTATCAGATAAATTAGGGCAATGTTGGACACATAATCACTGAAGCTATTATCACAAACCATTCACGAGTTCATGGGCCTGCTGTGATGAGAAATAAAGGACAGTTGTCAAAACAACGTGTGATGTCTGTGATGTTACAGAGGGGACGTTAAAAAGTCTGGATGGGAGAAAGGTCCAGAAAAAAAAAAATCATGGCAAAGTTCAGCACTCTTAAAAAATGAGGGGAAAATAATTAAAGTGAAGTGAAACACATTTAAAGGTATTGATGTAACAATTTGAGGGTGCGTTTACTTTCTCCCTTGTTATTGCAATCTTTACCACTGGGGGATACTCTGGAGTTTTTTTTTTTAGCTCGATACAAAATATGCATTTATTTATGGATTTATCAGTTTGGCCTGTGGTTGTTATTTGTTTTGTGTTTGCTGACAGAATGATTATTTCTTATGTATCATTCTGCAGTGAGGTGAAATAGGAAATTGATCTTTTGATCATTGGATCCTCATTGTGAAACCAAAAATTACAGTATTGGACATTTCTGAATTATAGTTTGGACTGTGATTTTTGTACTGTGTACTGCTGCTGCTAAATAAATAAATACATGCATACATGCATACATAAATGTAGACACTGTGCCCAATAAAATACACAAATGTATGACTTTAATGAACCCTATACATCTCTAAATGATTTCATTGTCTTATATGAGAAGAGCACAGATGATTTAACGTCTTTCTATGTTCAGATTCTTCACAATTTCATGTTTTGTGTTCCACTACAAATGGGAAAAAAAGTAGGTTTGGAACAACACGATGGTGTAAATCAGTGGTTCCCAACCCTGGTCCTGGAGGCACCCCAACGCTGCACATTTTGCATGTCTCCTTTCTCTGACACACACCAATTTCAGGTCTTGGAGTCTCTACTAATGAGCTGATGACCTGAATCAAGTGTGTTTGATTAAGGAGACATGCAAAACATGCAGTGTTGGGGTGCCTCCAGGACCAGGGTTGGGAACCACTGGTGTAAATAATGTTACTGAAATGCTTCAAGTTACTTAAAGTTGCTGAAATGCTCTTATTCGTGTTTTCCACGAGATGGCGCCACGTTGCTTAGTTATAGGAGTCAGTACTTCAGCTAGCCATATAGCCATGATATAACCACTGATGAGTGTAGCACATTTCAACACAAAAGCTTTGGGCTGTGCCTCTGCTTCAAGAGTTTTGTAAGCCACATGAATACATATGAGACCTAATCAAATTACCCCCTGAATATACAGTGTGGATGCAGATATAAACATCTCTCAGGTAATCTTCATCCTATAGTGACTGCATACATATCCACTTTTCAACTCTCTGTGAATTATGTGCAAAGAAAAACGAATAAGTTATGATAAGGAAGTCATCTCTTATGGCATCTGTGAGTTCACTTGTGCTCAAATGTGTTGTGCTGCATGTCTCTCGTCTCCATATAGCAATGAGAGCTGCAGACTGATTTACAAGTACAAGTGTCATTTCCATAAACTCTTCAGCTAAATGATGCTTGTATTGTTGTGTATCTGAACATGGAGTTTGACAGAAAGTACATCACTATGGCTAGTAATAGTAGTTGTGACTAGTAAAACAGGGCACAGTTGCATTGACAGTGGGGTACAGATGATGACATATAATATGAATGAAGTGAAGAGCAGATCATTGAGGAAGACTGCCCCTGACACGCAGGATGACCCTGGTCTCCAGACAAACCTCCAGAAGCCACTGCTATTGATTTGTGGATGTTTAATGAGTGTTGTGCCGAGAGGAGAATGATGCTGTAGTCTGTATATGTCTGATCTGTCTTGAGGATGTAGTTCAGCTCGTCAGATGCTTGTAAACATCACCTCTGCACTGTTGTGCACCTTTTACCTCCAAAATAGTGATGTTACTGCTTCTCGGCCACAGGATCTGTGAAGCTCTCTGAAGAGGCATAGTGAGACATTGCTTCAAGTACTTGAAGTATTGAATTAATTTATTATAATGAAAGTGATCTAATTTTAGCCTACCATATAGTTTATAGAGTTGGTATTGATTTGAAATCTATATTTTCACCCTTGAGCTTTGACGTGACTTGCTCCTGTTTCAGAATTAGCAGGAGGCTGATGTGATGAAAAGTCTATTTCAGAAGCTAAAGTATATTTCTTTTTCACAAGGGCACATCGATATAGACAGCTGGTAAAAACAAATGCAGTGTGGATGTTTGCTTTATAGGCCATCTCTTACTGTTTAAGTAGGCAGTTCTTGGCGAGAAGAAGCTGCAATGTTGACCAGACCTTTTGCCGTTTAGTCAAAAGTCTGGCTGCCCAAGAGGTTTTGGATCAGAGCTGTAATGTTGTTCATGGCTCTGTGTTTAAGACTGTGAAAGCATTATTATTTGAGCCTCGATTTAATCCAGTTTGTCTTTGGCTTTTCTATGCCCACTCTTGTTTTCCTGAGTTTGTAGGATCGATGTTGCTGTTGTTCCACTGAGGATTTCCGAGCTGACTGCTTTCATTTGGTGACATTTCCCTCAGTGCCCCCTTTTTAACGGAGGGTGACCCCCTTCTAAAATGCTAAAAGTGCCGCCATCAATCTTCCCACCTCAGACAAGTGTCAGGCCTGTAGTTAGCCTTGAAGTCTTCTCCCGTTTGTTGGCCACAATCCACAGAGTTTAATTGAAAATTCTTCCCATGCCTTGACACTTGAAAAACAAAGAGGGCATAAGTTTTACCCTAACTGCTATTCAGACACATTTCCATTATCCAAGTTTCAATTGTAATCATGGACTGTGCCATTCAAAAAGCTTGCAGCAGTTACCTGCAGACCTCCATTACTGCCAGCTGAAGATTATAGAGTTTAGCAATAGTATAAGCGGGTAAAATCATGATTTTATGAAAGAGATTCTGTTACAATTCAGGCGTACTATACAGTATGTCATAATTTCAACAGTAACAGGCAATGCTACAGTAAAAACCTGTTAATTGGTTAATGGTAAGTTCCTTTACTGTATGGTTAAAAACTGTAATACATCTAATGGGACATTTCACATAATTTTACATTAAAATACAGTTAAATTAAAAAAAAAAATTGTAAAACACCCCCTTTAACCTGTCCGTTGACCCCAGGCAGAACATTTTATTTTGTTGTTTATTTATTATTATTATTATTATTATTTGCCTCAAAATTATTCACATTTTGTATATTTGTATATAAAATCGGAACATTATATGTAAAATTCACTTTAAAGAAGATCAGGATTTTTGGTAACACTTTATTTTAAGGTGTCCTTGTTACACATGTTACGTGTACTTACTATTATAATAATAGTAAATTATGCATAACTACATGCAAGTATAACCTAAACTAAACCCTAATCCTAATCCTAACTATATAGTGAGTACATTCATTAATATTACGCAGTACTTAAATGAATAATTACACCGTGACAAGGACTCCTTAAAATAAAGTGTAACCGGATTTTTCAATTTTGTTCATGGCGACAATTCATGAAAAAATATGTCATGGTTAAGTGGACGATTGTGCCACCTAGTGATAAATAAACACTTTTAAAATGAAAATGACATGATACTACCACTATAACCAGAAGATGGCTGCAGAGGATCACTCATTTGTTAATTTTGCCATCTCTACTCCCTAATATATTAAAGCAATAAGCCCCAAGAAGCCATGGTTTACAGTGAATTTATACCAGCTAAGGGGTATTGTTAAGCACGACGCGAAGCATTGTTTCCACCAAACAATGCAGTGCCTCAGAATCGGTTGTGATTGCAACAAAGTGGTTGCCGAGCAAAACACAAACGTAAAACAAAGGTGTATGTTTGAAGAGTAATTTACAACAGCTTCGAACTGAATCAAGGACCGGAACTATCTGTTTTTATAACTCTGTTTATATCTTATTGCAATCCTAATTTTAATTGTTTTTCAGTTTCTCTTTGTTATTTTCTGTTCTGCACCCAAGAACATTCCACCCTCTATTCATTTTGGTCACGTGACTGTGTTTGTGACAGTAATGTCGAAGGGTGAGCGGTTGATATGTACTCAATTGATAACAAAATAAATTTTTGAATATTTTGAATATATATCATTTATTTTTGCCATAGTCCAATAGTGGAAATTTTGTGCAGAAAACAGTGACATAACATCCGTGATGTTTCGAATTTCAACTGATTGACCATTTAGTTTACTGACCATTTAGTTTACTGAATTACTGACTATATTTAACCAGTATATTGTCCACTCTTAAGTATTAGCACCCTTAGCTCAAACTACAGCTGCAAACCACAGTTTTGGGATGACAGAGATGATGACAAATTAACGGAGAGGAAGAGTTTAAGGATTGAGTTGAGGCTGCTGCTGCGAGCGATCCTCTGGGATCATTGTCCCTCTGGAACATGAACCCTTTGGAGTTTCTGAGTGTGATGAAACTGAAGCCAGTCTCTAGTGAGTCTCTGTCGCTGTCGTAGCCTCAGGCGATGACTGTGCCTGGAGCAATCCCAATGCGAATCACTGTCCACAGTGCTCCCGAGTCCTGCTCCAGTGACTTGGGTTTTTCTTATTCTCTCAGTCTGTGCAGGAAAGTAGGACACATCTCAAAAGTCATTTATCAGTAATACATTCATGAAAACCAAATAATTAAACAGGGGTTTCCTTCCCGCAACGTTACATTGGATAAATGGTTTGGGAAATGGATAGACGGATCCTTGTTCTCCTGAGAAGATTTTGATTCACCGCAGAGACTAGGGGTGGGCAGTATGATAAAAATGTTTGTTTGAGAGTCACTATATGAGTAACTGTATATAAGTAAACAGCAAGGTCATTTTCTCCAATGACTTCAGTGATGATGAAAATAATCCACAGTGCAAAAATAAAACAATACAAATATTATGAAATATAACATTAAAGTGTGTATAAAATGCTGTAAATGTATAAAGTGACACCAGCGGTTGGAGTTCAAGTAGAAGCCTCCACTGAGCCCACTGAGTTTTAACAGACCCCCCAAAGCAAGCAATGGTTTTAGTTGGAGGTAACTGAGAATGAACAGGGGGAAATTATGTGAGACGAGGCCGTGCCTCCATTGTACTATGACTGGTCTATTATGGTGTTTGTGTGATAATTCTCTCCTCTTATGTTTCTGCACATTCCACATCCACAAATTGGTTTGAATTAATGAATGGTGTAAATGGAAAGACTAATTAAAAGGCAAGTAAACAACTCACCCACGTAGAAATCACCACTTAATGTCTGCCACATTCAAACTTGAAACGACTACAAAACATGTCCTATGAGGGTTTTTTTGTGAGCAGTCAGCTTGGTTAAAATAAAGGTACATGTCCGTGACGCCTGCAGTGTTTATCGAGTTTTGATGACTAATGATCCAAAAATAAGTTGGCTATTAAAGGGGTCATATGACGTTGCTAAAAAGAACATTATGTTGTGTATTTGGTGTAATGCAATGTGTTTATTAGGTTTAAGGTTAAAAAAAAACATTATTTTCCACATACTGTACATTATTGTTTCTCCTCTATGCCCCGCCTTTCTGAAACATTTCGATTTTTACAAAGCTCATCGGTCTGAAAAGCAAGATGTGCTCTGATTGGCCAGCTATCCAGTGCGTTGTGATTGGCCGAATACCTCAAGCGTGTGATGGAAATGTTACGCCCCTTACCATATTGTTGATGCCGTGTCCCGGCGTGACAAGACAAAACCAATAAAACCCATTACAAACGAGGCATTTGTTGCATCCAGTGTGGACATAATTACGGATTATAATGACTTATACTGTCTTTTTA
>NW_015506535.1:59363-101888 GCF_001515645.1 Sinocyclocheilus grahami
ACGAGGCATTTGTTGCATCCAGTGGGGACATAATTACGGATTATAATGACTTATACTGTCTTTTTATGCGTTGCGTTACATATCGCGCCGCATAAACATAAAACCATGTCTGCACTTGTGATCGGAGAAACGACAAACAACAAGCGCTACTCTACACTGCTCAAAACTCGCGTTTGAATCGTCAGTGGCAAATTCTTTAAATATAAAAAACGTACTTACAGGCTGTGAGTCAGAAGCACCAGACTGTCCTTGCAAAGTTGGAACTGCCCCACTTTATAGAAACAGCCTTTGTGCACAGATGCATTGTACTACTCTACAGGTTCAGGAAACAGTGCTCCATAAAATGTGCTGCACACGTCTGAATATTCGGGTTGAACTGTTCTGGAACAGTGTTGTAAATACAACTTAACCACTGATTTCTAGTTGAAAGGCCAAACAAAGTAGTTTCGCTTTCACAAGGAAACACACAGCGTCACACACGGCGGCCTTGAGTGAGCAGAGGCCGGTGGGCTAGAATGAGGAACGGCCAGCGGGCTTGAGAACGGCGCAGCCGGCGGATTGGACGAAGGAGAATTCGGTGGGCTTGCTGCAACCACATGTGATGACTCCGGGCTGGACTCCACTTCATCCACGGTGAAAGCCGATCCGGCGATCCACAGCGCGAAGTTGATGTATTTCCTCAGCGACCAGCACGGATCAGCTCCAGGCATGACGAAGCGGATATCGTCCTCTTTTGGAAGGCCAAACAAAGTAGTTTCGCTTTCACAACAAAACACACAGCGCCTTCACGACATGATGGTGGCGTTGGCAGCAACAATACTACAGCGAGAATAAAAGTTATGCCTTCTTTCTTTGCGTGAACATTTGGGCAGTGTTATGCAAATCTTCCCACACAGTGACGTAGACATGTGGGGGTGTGTTTAAATGAGGCGTTTTAGGAGGGTGTGTACAAGTCTTAACTTTTATAAAGAATATCTCTTTGGGTTTGAGACTTTAGTCTTTGCAACTTTAGGGATCTTATCTATGCACGAACAGCTTGTAACACTCCAAAGAGAAAGGAAAATTTTAAATTGCATCATATGACCCCTTTAAAAAACAGTTGAACATTTGTTAAAAAAGCACAGCTGAACAAGGTGAAATGCTTTAATGGTGGATTTGTTTCTTACAAACACGCAGCTTTTTAAGCTTGTTTCTTACAAACACGCATGTTAATTGATGGACTGGAGTGGTGTGGATTACTTGTGGATAACTGTGATGTTTTTTATCAGCTGTTTGGACTCATTCTGATGGCACCCATTCACTGCAGAGGATCTATTTGTGAGCAAGTTATGTAATGCTACATTTCTTCAAACCTGATGAAGAAACAAACTCATCTACATCTTGGATGGCCTGAGGGTGAATAATTTTCAGCAGATTTTCATTTATGGACATTTCGGTGAATTTAGTAGTTTACAATTAGAAAACAGTTCATCTCATTTTGCTATTTATTTTCTATTCAGAACTTAACGGACACCAACCAAAAGATCAGATCATTCATAACAAATGGATAGTAAGTCTTCCATTATTAATTTGCATATAGTTCCCAAACATTCTCAGAAAGTCAAGGACACATCGTAACATGATTATCTCTGTACAGTGCCAGACTAGTTGTTCTGTTTTGGCCAAATTAGCTGTTTTCCATAACCCTGGTCTTGTGTGACATTGCAGGGGTATATGCTTTTCCTGCAACCTTCGAATAGTGGTTGCTATGGTAACATACAGACAAGTGGGAATAAATCACTGTCAATGCATTTCAAAGGTGAAAAAAGACACTAGCCACAAAAGTTGCACTGGATGTTAAACCATTTCATTCAAGGATTGTGGACACCCACATGGTCGGAATGTCATGGATGGGCCAATTTAAGAGTGTTTGTCTAAATGGGCCTAAGCATTAGCCCCTAAGAGAAGGATAAGACCATGGATCTGCGATCGTTAAGCTGTGCAGATCTTCTAATCCCGTTATGCACTTGTTATGTGCTAGACAATCCTGTCTGATAGTTACATGGGTAAGTATATTTGCACCACAGAAAATGGCTTTGCCGTCCTTAAATGAACTTTTACATTGGTGCAGACCACTTGTGAGGTGAAGACACGCTTACATAAACACATAGGCCTACACGATCAGATTTATATGATCATGGCTTGATCTACACCATTTGTTTGTGGAACGGATTAAAGAGTCTTGGGACATGTACTGGATGAAGAAAATGAAAAAAAAAACTGACCTGAAACAACCTTAGCAACACTTTCAGAGATTATCTCTAGTACCTGGAGAGAGCTAGCTGTTATAGCATTCCAATTCATTACCATGCAAACAACCCTAAGAATGTGCTACCGAGTGTTGCACATGAGTGCCCATATCTGGGAACACTTTTTGAGCTAATCACTTGAGTGATTTGAGTTGTTTTCTTGTTCAGTATCTTCAGGTGTTGGGTCAATTTCTGCTGTAGGTTGTAAGGATCTTTAAAATAACTAAAATATTTGACCTGTAATGGGGTCAAGACCTGTGTGAAACTACTTTAGCTGTGTTTCTTGAAAAATATTGGAATATTTATCAACCAATCAGAATTCAGCATTCAACAGCCACATCCTGTAAGCATGCACATTTGATGGACAAAAAAAAAAAGATGACTGCTGAATAAACTGACTTGTCCATCAAGGAATCATTGACCAAAAATGCAATATCTACTTCTACTTACTTCTGCTTACTATCTACTTACTCTCATGTAATTTCAGAACATGTATATTGTTTTCTCTCTTCAGATGAACATAAAAGACATTCTGAAGAATATGTTTCATACAACAGGTCTAAAGGGGGAGCTGGAAGTTTCTGGAAACATGAACTGCAGCAACCATTGATAAGTGCAACAAAGTATGCTTTCAAACTATAATCAACTTGATTTTTATTCCAAGTTATTGTATAGTAAGTAGACTTGCAATATAGTGCATCACCCATATGAATCAATATTTATGATGTTTATATATATATATATATATATATAATTATTTTTTTGGTCATTGTGAAGTGTAGTTATGAACAACTGTTATTTTTGGAAGTGGTTAATGTGTGTGCTACTGACATATTGATATGTGGTGCTCATTTGGGTAACACATGGTCAAATCTAGTTTTGTCCTGATGCCATTTTCCTCCTCTCTCCCAAACAATTTCCTGTCATTCTTTATTTTGGCTGTCTATGGAATGATGCAAAAGCCCCAAAATAAAGCAAAGTAAGATTTGAGGGCGATCAAATGTTACAGCTTCACTTAACTGTCACTAGAGTCACTCCAATCATTCGACCACTTCACAGCCATATTAGCAGCAACAAGCACTTGGAGAGCAAGGGATGAGTAATTTACATTAACTACTCTTCCTCCTTTTATTGCGGTTCAATTAAAATCTCATTTCATTCCACATCCTTGAAACGTGGGAAGTTTCAGAGGAAAGAGGCAGATTTCTTTCTCTCTATCATCGTCAGTATGACACAGAAGCTCACTCTGAAATGAGTTCATTAACCAAATGGCTGTAACTCTCTGTGCCTTGTTGTCATTCAGAATATAGACCTTTTATTTGACCCTATTTACAGCCAGCCAGCCAACCATTTTCAGGATTTGGGGGATGATGGCAGAGCAAATGCATAGTCTGACATCTGATGCCAGTGATTTATACATGCAGGGGAAGGTTACTAATTCAATATTTCCATTTAAAGTCATATTAAACTCAGATGTGGGAAGCATTGAAATGACCTTGAGAATAGAAACACTTTAGAATCATGTAGCCATTGCTGTGAATCCTGTCAATAAACAGAAAATGATCAGCTATATGCGATTAAACGGTCTCCATTAGATTTGGTGGGTCACAACCCAAAATTGGTGGAGAAAACACTCCCAGTCTTTCACTGACATACTGTACAAACTTAATGGTATTTTGGCAGAAATTCATCTGCGACTATAGCTAATCATACATGGCATATGCTAACATGTATATGTTAATTGACATATCTTCATACTCTAAAACCACGAACAAAACTATGCAAGGCTAAGGGAAATACAACTAAATCAGTTTGAGAATTAACAAATTTTTATAGGTTTTATTTTTATTTTTGCATTATTTGTATGGTGAATTACTGGCTACCGGGAGAATTAAACCACCAAAATTCCATATTCAGTGTCATTTGATGGAAAAACACATTGCTGGATCAATGCAAAGCTGTGTTTCAATCTTTGATTTCAAAGACATTTTGTTCACTTTTGTACAACAATTACGGTACTGGATTGGGTCGCAACTTGGCATCCAATGTAAAATCAGTGTCTTGAAGCAAAACCAGTTGCATTAGTCATATAATTTGCATACAGAGCACATCAATCAGAATTGGTATTCAGCAAATAGCAGTGGTCTTTATTCAACGTGTAAGCGGAATATAAAACGAATCTGCACTTATTAAGTCTTGTCAATACTAAGTCTTATTCACTCAAAAGTAATAATGGTAATTCTAAATATGCAAGGGTGAAATTGGGCTGGAACAGCGTTTTGACACCTTTGATTTAAAGAAGCAAATATCAGCAGCACTTTGTTTATCCATCACTCCATTTTGTATGTAAATGATCCAGTCAGTTCACTGCAGAACCACAATCACCTCCAAACATATGAACATCCCTGTCATCAAAATCTTAAAGGAATAAATCACTTCCAAATAGATAGTTCAGGCGCCAGTCACCATGCAACTGATGCTGGAGGTTTCAATTTAAAAAAGGATTTAAAATAATCATCAAAAGTATCATAAATAATCTATATGACTCTGTATTTCAAGTTTTTTAAAGGCATATTATAACAATATCAGGAATGAATTGAAATTTAAATACTTTGTAACTGGAAATCTTGACTTCTGGCTTGGCTCATTTTATCATTAGAAAAGTAGCAATGCCTGATTCATGAACAGATTGATCTTTTGAGTCAAATCTATTTAATTAACCTGTTGATTTGGCTAATAAAATGATTTTGATGAATCTAATTTGGAATGCAGTCTTGAAAGACAGGTAAAGAGTTTTTATTTTCATGGTCCACAGTCATACAGCTTTGGAATGACATAAGAATGAATAAATGACAGAATTTTTTTTGGGGGGGGGGGGTGAACTACCCTTTTAATTTAACTGTTAGATATATATTGTCACTTTATAACCAGTACATGTAATTAGCTTAATGCATGTTGGATAAACTCCTGCCACCTGGCTGCACTGTTTCACTGTACAGTATACACTATGTACATGGGAGGCTGCTCAGTGCACTCCACTGCATACAACTGACTTCTGGAATAGAACTGATGGATAAAATGAAGTCCTTTTTTCACTCTGAAATGTGCATTATGTACATAAGTCAAATGGGTTGTAAATAACATTTAATGTTGATTTTAAGTTACGTCTCTGAAACACCTTAAGGGTGTATTCACACCTGTCTTGTTTGGTTTGATTGAATCGAACTCAAGTTCGTTTCCCCTCTTGGTGCGGACCTTTTTGGCAGGTGTGAATACAGCAATCACACTCCGGTGCGGACCAAACAACCGTACCAAGACCCAGCTGAAGAGGTGGTCTCGGTCCGCTTCCAAATGAACTCTGGTACGGTTCGTTTAAGGTGTGAATTTGACCCGACCTCAATCCGACCCAATTGCAGAAATCACGCTCAACTCATGCATATAGTGCTGTTATTTGTGTTTCAATGGCTTAAATCACTTGTTTTTAAGACTGAGACGACAAGAGCATCTTATTTGTTTTCTTTATTTTACAAAAGCACAAAGTTTTCTTGATATTGTGAGTGCACACAAATAAAAATAGACCCTTTACAGTTCCAAACGATGTATCATTCTTACCTTTATGAGCAAAAATGACGGCATATTTAATTTGTTTCCACTGATGTCCTGAAGCATGCTTTAGCTTCCACTCTCCACACAAACGATTGGATATGCACCTAATAGCGCACATTTATATAGGTTAAATGTTTAAACTAACATTGTAATATGCTTTAAGTATTTTATATCTAAAGATTTTATTTTCAGCAAGTCGTAATTACAACATCACATGACATTGTCTCATATGATGCTCATAAGTTTCTTCATATTGCGTTAGTATCTGATAACACCAAATCAGTAAAAGAATAAAAATTGCACTATGAACGATCTCCATGATTAGCTTGTTTTTGCACTTCCTGTTTTTCCCTGTTTGAGAATTTCTGTCCAATGAATGGATGATCTTGGCACACGTGTGGTTTTGTTTAAAATTCCTGGTTCACTTGTAAAAAAAAAAGGCAGTGTGAAAGCGAACCGCACCAAACAAAAAAAAAAATCAACATTGTATTTGGTCTGGACCAAAGCAAGTGAACTAGCAAACTTTCCTGGTGTGAATACACCCTAAGACTTGGGATGACAAAGGTATGTCTTCAAGTTATGTCCTACATCATGATTCGAACAAAAAAAAATCTAATTATCGTTGCTTATAATTCAGTGATGTACTAGTCAGTTTTCAGAGGCAGAACTGTCTGTTTATTTTGGTCTTGTTCACTAAAGTTGTGACATTCTTTTGATGGTAAAGTTATTTCATGAATTGCACCTTTTTCAGTCTATTACAATTGTTTATGTTTGCACAGGGCTCCTGTTTTATTTTGTTTCATATTAATTTGCTAGCAAATGAGACATTGGAATCCGTGACAGGGAATGTGAGAGAAAAGTCAGAGGCAGCCGTTCAGTCTGTCATCTCTCTTTCTTTCTTCATTGATGAGTGAAACACCACCAACAGAAGAAAGCAATATTTCAGCAAACATGGTAGGTAGGTTCAAAACCAAGGATCAAAAGTTGGACAGTGGGATGTCCTTTATTGGAACCCTTTAGCTCCTCAACTAGTTCTCATTTTCTCTGAGGAACCAAACCAATAGTATCAACACTGCTACTCCCTTCTTAACCTATGAAGGCCAATCTAAGGACCTCTTGCTCCGATATCACATTTATCATAGTGTCAGTCACATCAGTAGCTGCTGGAATCGGATCAAAAGCCAGAGGAATCTAAATTTCAGATTGCATTTGCAGTTTACGCTGCAGATCAAAGGCCAGTGACTGTGGCTCAGCGGTTCAAGAATGTTTTCAAGAAGAATCAGAGGCTGTAGGGATTGCCAAGGCGGGGATTTTCCTTACTTAACCTGATTAGCCTGAGGAACGTTTTCCAAAGCCGGGCAGAGAGGAAAACCAAATTATCTGATGTAAAACCCCTTTGTTACCCTGAAAAAGTCCCCTTGCTGTGGAGAAATGCACAGTCTTGAAATAATAATTCATTATTACAGCGCGGTGCTATCACTTGCTGGCTTCCCAGGGGTTGTAATGCGATCACAAAGCTGCGAGGAACTTTTCTAAATGGTTACTGCGATAGGAAATGAAGCCGGAGATTAAAAAGCTTGCAGCCTCCACTAGATTCAGAACGGGTTGTCTGTGCAGAACAATAAAAATTCATTATTTGTGCTGCCTAAGGTGTAGGTGGAAAATGTCCCAAATTTCATTGTAATATTTCCGAAAGGGATACAGGACACCTCAAATGTAATTTTTTCGTAACTACTTTTGGAGAGCTGCGACGCCTCAGTCCTGCGTTTGTAATCGTATGAGCTCTTTCTCCGATATTCAAGCAAGTCATGTGTCTCTTCTTCACACAATGCTAAGTAAAGCATGTAGGTTTCTTTTAGTTCCGACTGAGTTTCACATGGAGTCAGGGGTTATTTTACATATACGGTATATTAAAGTTCACAGTATTGCCTTTTGGATTTAGCTGTGAACACAAGAGCAAGTTTTAGCATTTCTTCCAGAAAAATTAAACACCTAAAGCCTGTGCATTATTGTTGTGCTCTTATTCTACATGACAGCTTTCAACATGATGTACAAGAAATTTTAGACAAAAGAATGAGCATCCAAGATGCAACAGTCTCATTCCCATCATTTGTTTATTATTAACCATGACAGATTGGCTCCTATAGCAATCAAATCAACAAAGAGAGGAAGAAGAGGATAAACAGGGATGAAAGCAAATCACTCATAGCCTGATTAGTCCAGTGTTCCATGAGAGCTTCATCATCAGTGAAAACAAGTTATTTTCAACAACACCCTGAATAATCTGTCATGTTTGTGTATGTGTGTGTATTTTTGTAAGCAATTAGCATCCAATTAGTTGCCCAATATGTTTTTTTTTTTTAATGGCCAGCACTGAGACTGAAAACCTGACAGATATCCAATCAGTTCACCAGCGGTCAGAGGAGTGATGAATGGATGACATCACAGCACTCACAGCACGTTGGCTCTGATTAAAAGGCACTGAAACACAGCCAAAGGCTACTAAAGTCTGAACACTGGCAACTGGACATCAGCTGAAGCCTGATTAGACACATGCAGTCCACTACTCACACCACCTCCTGTGGCCAGGCCTACACATACGCAGAACTCCACAGATTTCAATGTTTTCTGAATGTCTATCATACACAAAAATATACAGTACATACAGTTGGGTGGCCGTTATTTTTGAACTTTTGAAATCTTCTGCTCTCACCCACCCAGTCAACTCCCTTTCATGAGAAATGGAAACAAACCAAATTTCGCTGAGGTTGGACTACATTTGAGGTGTGCTCAACAAAGTTGAAATTCTGTTTAATGACCATAACAGCATCTAATTATTAATTATACAAAACTATTAGTAAACTGTGAATTAGGTTAAAAATGAGAACACAGAACAGTGTTGTTAGTCTTAAAACGTTAACTTGCGTCAGCGCCAATAGCCTCGTGGGCAGCGCGCTGACATGTTGCACCGTTGCGCTTCAGGTGTCCTGAGTTTGAGTCCCAGCTCATGGACCTCTCCAGATCCCTTCTCTCTCACACACACACACACACATACACTTTGATTCTTGTCCACTTACTGTCCTGTTGAAATGAAGGCATAAAACACCAAACATAAAATCTTTAAAAAAAAAAGTTCAATTACAACGCTGCTGATGAGAACCGATCTTTGAAAAATTGCGATCTGATCTAGATCGTGATGACAATCCGTGTGCTTCAGAAACTGGAAACAGATTTTGGTGCTCTCTGACAATGTGCATTATGAACTGCGTTTGTTCTTCAGTCTTTGAGAGGAGTCCATTGTACTCTTGGACACACCCCTTTCGTGCATTTGATTTGTTCCAGGATCTTCTGACATTAAGACACGTTGCCAAGTATAGTAAATTCAATGCTCAGAATTTCTGCTCTGTATTTAACACATCCAGCAGTGAGTATAGTAAACACTACTCACACACACCATGAACATGCACATGGAGCAGTGAGTAGCCATTTGCTCCAGCGCCAACTGGAGCAACTGGGAGTTCGGTGCCTCGCTCAAGGGCACCTCAGTTGTGGTTACTGAAGGAAGAGAGCACTGTACATTCCCTCCCCCCACCTGTACTGAGACTGGAACCCATGACCTTCTGGTTACAAGTCCGACTCTCTAACCGTTAAGTCATGATTGCCCCTCATCTCTGATATCAGAAACAGTCAAAATCAGCTCTTGAAGTACCTGTTGATTAAAATATACACTATTTGAGCATACCCTAAATGACAAATTATCTGGATGGTATTTTGCATACATTACATACTACTTCTAGTGGAGAAATAGCCTGGGCTCATCACTCTATCACTCATCACCTTTGAGCTTTGTAAATCAGTGAAGACATTTGGTGCATCTCAATCAGTTCCCTAGCTCCCAAGCTCGTGAATCAGTATATCGTGTACACGAATTCGGTCACTGGTAAGTTCCCAGACTCACTGCACATTGGGACAATGATCACATGAATTCCAGCAACATGATTACGTACAATGTCAACAGACAACATAGTAGAATGTCACCGCTTGAATTAATAAACAAAAGGCAGGACCATATAATTTTTATATAATTTTTTATTCTCTTTAAATGTATTGTTCTGTTACATGTTCTTACAACATTTCAGCCGAATATTAATCATTAATGTTAATTAGATGTGTTCATTATCTGTCTAGCGATGTATGTTTATGTTGAAATATACAAAAAACAAAACACGGTTTGTCTTTTCAAATCTTCCATCGCGTGTCGTTATATTTATCGAGTTAGCTCGTGTGATTTATGTTTCACACTTCAGAAATGTGGTTATTTCCGGTAAGGGAGCATAGTGAGTGAGGATGCTCCCTAGTTTTTGCATTGCATTGTGGGATTTTTCTGGGAGCAAACGTTCCAGTGGAAGGATTTCGCGACTGAGACAGCCCTTAAAATGGCCGACTCCTTGATCAGTGCCTTGACTACTGAACTACTGACTACTGACTACTGACCCATTGTGAAAAAAAGTTCTCAGATTCCATCAGAGTTCCTGTTCCTTTTCCATTAGTTAACATTTGAGATTAGTGCCAAAAGGTTCACCACAATCAGACATTTTATAAAAATAAGTACATTTATCCAGATCTTATACTCTAGGCAAAGTTTGTTTTAAGAGTAAATTGAGGGCAGACCACTTCCTCCCAGTTTTGACATGACTTTTGCTCTTCTTAAACAGTCAGAATGGTTCAGTAAAACTTCTGAAGGTGTTTCAAATGACAGTAAGTTCAGATTCATCATAAATGACACTGATTTATGGATTCTGCCCTGCAAATCAAATGAGTCTGACTTTAGATCAGATGAACTGATCCCTTAAACTCATGTCTCTTAATGAGGGTCATCTCAGGTGGGCTGGAGTGACAGTCGGCTGGCGCTCGACAGTTTTTGCAGTCTGATTTGACTGATTAAAAATCAAACAAACAAAAACTGTACACACTTTCTCTAGCTACCTTTTTCCAAGCAAGCATGTATTTTAAAATATGGGTGGCATTTTGGGATCTGGGGAACTGCCGCCCAAAATGACTGAAATAAATCATTTCAAATAATAAGGTTGCCCTGCAAATAATCCTTATCCATCAGTTTGACTGAATGAGAATTTTATACCATGCTCTATTTTCATTCATCACGAAAATAATGTAATTCTTGATATTATTCTTGACACTGGTATCACAAGAATCTGTGTCAGGAGCTCTTTTCAGTCCGCTGTGCTTTTTCTTTGTACTCTGCTGTAACGATACGAAAAGCACAACAGATACTACACACTTGTGCTTTGCTTTCAACCGATTTAATAAACAATATCCCATGAATAATTCACTGGAATGCACTAATAATCCTGTTTTTCTCTTTAAATCTTCACTCATGTGTCTTTTTCGGCACAGGTGCTTTAAAACATAATTTTCTTTCCTTTTTACTTCTTATACCTATTAAAAATGTTTACTAAAGTAGGGTAATACAATATTTTATCTGTCAAAATGATGGAAAGCACTTTGAAATATCCAACAGTGTTCCAATGAATGAACTCTGGAACACAACAATTTTTGATTAACTCAACAAACATCAAGCGTAGCGTTAGTTCTGGCAGGTCACGTTACTCAAGCTCGCATCAGCTGACTTTCAGCTGATCCCCATCAACCTATGGGAATACTACACCTATCTAAGTATTCATATATAAGGTCCCGCAGTAGTATCAGCAGTTTTCGCATTGCTCAATAGCTAATTATCCTCCTCCATCCCCAACTCCTCCTCTGTCAGTCAGGATTCAGCCTTCTGATTCTCCTTTGAATCAGACTAATTTTAAAATGTGTACATAACATTATTGAACTTTAACGATATCTGCAATTCATTTATGTTGGTTCTGTTCTGTTTACCCTGGGGGGGTATCGCTGCTCTCCCTGCTCATATTGATGCTAGGCTGCATGGATGCGCAGGGAGTTCTTGCCCAGAACAGAACCATACCGCCAATCCAAACTGTATGCTAATTGTCAATCATCTTTGACGATAGTGGTCCTGACAGAAATGTACATACATAATGCAGACTTACATAGTCCGTAATATTTCTCTGGAAATCGCATCTGAGCTTTTAGGGTTATTCTCAATTCTTACAATTCAAAATAGTTATTGTTTTTACCCTTTTAAGAGTCCTTTTCTATGTTTGATGGTTAAAGAGTGAGGAGAATGCCACTCATTGGATCCAGTTTTTTTTTTATAATAAACAATGTTTATTACTGCATTCATAAAGCACACCTTCAAACTGATTGTTTACAGAAGTTACTCCCATGATTTGTGCAAAATAGCATGGAGTGTAAGGCCAATTCTACAGTTTAGTGTCATTAAACAAAAACCTTTGGTTGCAGAATTGTGTGATTCACAAATCAGAATCAAGTATTCCAGACAACAGTGAAATAAATGTTGAAATATTCTACTTTTAGTCTGAATTCAGTCATGACAAACATGGCCAAACATCTGCTATGACATTGGTTAAATGTATGGTTCATATAATTTGGTTTGCTCATTCACAGTGGTTAACTCAAGCTTGTACCTTGTGCCTTCATACTATGTTTACAGTCCACTTAAGCATGCCCTGCTGTCAAACAAACATGCTATTGTCACAGTTTGAGTGGTCTTCTGTTGCCATCTAACATCACCTGTTCACTCATTCATTCATCTTAGCAACTCAAGCTACTCAGGAATGGTAAAGCACATTACTTAGGATCTGGAGCAACACGTTTACAGAGGGGGAAACAGGGGGCGGCAGGAACATGGACATCGTGTTTTTCCGTGACCCATGTGCTTTAGCCATAATGCTGTAATGGAATTAGGAGGTGAGGCTGAGGACGGCAAAAGACGGATTTCTGCCAAGCCGAAGGTGAATTCAGGACACTGGTATGGGATAATGACAACAAATGTTTCCATTACAACCAAAGATTTTACACACACATCACATATTTTAAGAAGAGATCTTAGAATAGATTATTTGACCTTAAAGAAACAACTCTTACTACTATACCAACAAAAGTAGCAACTGCTTGCTGGACCTAAAGGAACATCACCTTGACCATACACTAAAGACCTTTGATACTAGCTGATATTTATCTGATTATTTTTGAATAGCTGTTTCCCAGAGGAAATTTATGTTGTTGTTGTTGTTTTAATTAATTAATCAATTGTTGACATTGTTTAGTTAATTAATCAATTGTTGGCATAGGTCTATGTAGTCAATATAGATAGCAACTCAAATTATTTGGTTGTGGAAGAAGTTGTGAACAATGCTCATATAGAAGTATCTGGCTGTATTTGTATGGAAGTTTGAAAAAACGAAACTGAGCACAGTTTGAGCCATGCACTAAGAGAAAATGTATGGCTCGAATTCCGAGTAATGGTGACCCATACTCGGAACTCGTGCTCTGCATTTAACCCATCCTAAGTGCGCACACACACAGCAGTGAACACACACACCCGGAGCAGTGGGGGGTTCGGTGCCTTGCTCAAGGGCACCTCAGTTGTGGTATTGAAGGTGGGAGAGAGCGCTGTACATTCACTCCCCCCACCTACAATCCCTGTCGGTATGAGACTTGAACCTGCAACTTTTGGGTTACGAGTCCAACTCTCTAACCATTAGGCCACGACTTCCCCCACCTATAATTTACTGCATTAAAAAAATGGTCTAAAAACAAATTTCTCTCAGAAATTGCTAGTAAATTTCACAAGTATTTACAAAGAAATGGCAAGTAACACATGGCATTAAACATGAAGTTATGAAGTAGAAAGCCAGAAATAGCTTTTTTCTTGCACAACGAAACTGAGCACAGTTTGAGCCATGCACTAAGAGAAAATGTATGGCTCGAATTCCGAGTAATGGTGACCCATACTCGGAACTCGTGCTCTGCATTTAACCCATCCTAAGTGCGCACACACACAGCAGTGAACACACACACCCGGAGCAGTGGGGGGTTCGGTGCCTTGCTCAAGGGCACCTCAGTTGTGGTATTGAAGGTGGGAGAGAGCGCTGTACATTCACTCCCCCCACCTACAATCCCTGTCGGTATGAGACTTGAACCTGCAACTTTTGGGTTACGAGTCCAACTCTCTAACCATTAGGCCACGACTTCCCCCACCTATAATTTACTGCATTAAAAAAAATGGTCTAAAAACAAATTTCTCTCAGAAATTGCTAGTAAATTTCACAAGTATTTACAAAGAAATGGCAAGTAACACATGGCATTAAGCATGAAGTTATGAAGTAGAAAGCCAGAAATAGCTTTTTTCTTGCACAATATACACCAATAATATATATGCATTATTTTGTTTAGATTTCAAACATTTCTTTTAACCCTAAAACACAACACAACACAATACAATGCATAATTTAAAATATGGGGAAAACACCTATTAAATTAATTAATTAATTAATTAAATAATCCTTCATATTTACACAGTATAATGGACCCCATATTTTTAAGGACTTTTTTGTAGAGTGTAGTTGAGATCTTTTCTGAGATTACTCTTGTCTTTCTCAAGAGAAAACGCTAAGAAGGATGAGATTTTGGGAGATGTTCCCATTTGTTCTCCATTTAATCTTACTGTTGTCTGGGGAAAAAAAACTGAGAAATTAAAGAGACCTCAATTGTGATTTTATCTCCTGCGATTTCAGATAAAACTCATCTGACAAATGAATTGATGTGAATTTTCAGCATTTTTTCTGTTGATGTATTGTGTTGGTGATTCATATATATGATAACAAGCATTAGCTGTGTGTGTATTGGTGTGTGCTTCACAGTTATCAATCTGTGTGTGCTTGTGTTTGACTGCAGAGAGGCCGTATGTTGGTGATTAGCTGTGAGTATGTGTGACAGATGCTCTGTGAATACTACACTCATCCCTACAGACATGCAAACAGCCTTCTCTCTTTCCCTCATCTGCATAGAGCACTACACCTTGACACTTAAGTTTACCTCAGTCTAAACGCGCCTGTTGACTCTTAAAATCAGACACACCAGCAGGGGCTCAGAGCTAATTCTGATTCTAACAGATGCTTTTTCACAAAAGCTTTGGTTTCTGTTGATGTATTGTGTTGGTGATTCATATATATGATAACAAGCATTAGCTGTGTGTGTATTGGTGTGTGCTTCACAGTTATCAATCTGTGTGTGCTTGTGTTTAGCTGCAGAGAGGCCGTATGTTGGTGATTAGCTGTGAGTATGTGTGACAGATGCTCTGTGAATACTACACTCATCCCTACAGACATGCAAACAGCCTTCTCTCTTTCCCTCATCTGCATAGAGCACTACACCTTGACACTTAAGTTTACCTCAGTCTAAACGCGCCTGTTGACTCTTAAAATCAGACACACCAGCAGGGGCTCAGAGCTAATTCTGATTCTAACAGATGCTTTTTCACAAAAGCTTTGTGTTGTTTTCAAATTTGTTGTCCGGTTACACACATTTTTTCAACATTACACAACATTGCATTTTGTTTGCAGTTAAGTTACATCATAGTACAGCATTCCAGAAAATATTATAGAAACCTCTCTTAATATTCAAAGACCAACATAATGGGAATGGGAATGCAAAATGATCTATACCGAAGTGAAACTTTGAGAAATACATCAAAATATAATGTTCTGGAAACTTTGTGAGAATACATACTTGGTTGGTTTTCTTTAGGTATCCCTACAACATAAATATGTTTTTTTTGTCTTTGTTTTTATAAAACCAGACCAAAATGCAACATCTGTGTTGTAGATAATCAACTAGCAAAACAGTTTTTTATCTTAAAAGACGATAATGTTTTACTTATGATACATTCAAAAACACTTAAAATATCTAAATAGTAAATTAGAATTTGTTTTTGGTTTTTTTATACAGTACCCCCCAACTCTAGTTTTGTGTGTGTGTGTGTGTGTGTGTGTGTGTGTGTGTAAAGGAAATATTATATAAATAGTATAAAGTTATATTCCAAATTTTAAGTTGATATCACAAAACTTAAGTTTCCTCTTGAGATTTAGTATTCACTGTCACAATTGCATACGTTTCTTACACAATATTACTTCTGTCACAAAGTAGTCATCAGATATGGATTCTTGAGTCCCAGAACTTTCCAACAATATGTGTTTTGTCAAGATTAAAAAAAGTTTTGATTCTAAAATACTGTAGTAAATTTGTAATATGACACTTGACACCACCCACTAAAAGGATTTAAAGTACCACTTCCATGGTAAGGCAATGTCTGATTTTAAAACCGTTTTCACCGGATGAATTTTGAGTGTTTAATCTTTTGAATGATATCTAATGTATGATGATTGCTAAAATATGTGATGGTGGAAAAAAAGGTTATAAAAACACTAAGAGTCCCACTATCGGGATGCTGACACATGACAGGTTAACATAAATGTTATGCATTTATTTGTCCTTCATAACAACATGGGAATGCAAAATGATCTATACCGAAGTGAAACTTTGAGAAATACATCAAAATATAATGTTCTGGAAACTTTGTGAGAATACCTACTTGGTTGGTTTTCTTTAGGTATCCCTACAACATAAATATGTTTTTTTTGTCTTTGTTTTTATAAAACCAGACCAAAATGCAACATCTGTGTTGTAGATAATCAACTAGCAAAACAGTTTTTTATCTTAAAAGACGATCATTTTTTACTTATTAGATGCAGATTTGATTAACATTGGAAAAACGTGGTACTTCATTTGATGTCACCCAAATGTTTTGCCTTGATCTTTAAAAGTAAAGTGTTCACCAATGACTTCAAAGAAATAGTGAGAAAACAAGAAAGGGATCGAGATTAAATATGAAACAGAGATCAATATGAACATCTCTGTTCTGAATTCAAACGATATCATATAAATCAAAAAGATATAAATATCCAAGCAAATTCCAGTACTCTTGTGACTTTTCCCCCTTCTTATCTGTGTGTGACTTACTCTCACATATTATTTTCAAAACCTTTTGCAGGTCAAATAATCTGTAAAATTACCTAAATTATTCAGTTTTTCATTTTTGCAAGTCTTGTCAATTTGTGCATTGCTCTAGTAAACTTATGTAAACAAGACATTCTGAAAACATTTAAATTTGTTTTGTTTTTCCCCCACTGTTATTTGACTAGAGAGACTTCTGTCAGTAGGTTACTGGTCTTTTGTAGCTTTTTGTGATATATTACAGTTGTGATAACATCTCTACCACCATAATGCTCATGCCTGAAAGTATGTAGCATATTTTCAGTATGTGGGTGTCTTTAAGAGGACAGCTCTTTGTGTATGACAAACTGCCTCTAGCTGTAAATCTCTCCTGTGAATCAATGAATTATGTTAAATTTGGCTATCTTTGACAACAGATCCTTACACCCAGTGATGGATAAGTAGCAGTAACCTGGCTTTATCATTCTGTCATCTGATCCTTCTGATGGAAATGTCAGTGAGAGGCCAAGACACTATCATCCAAAAGCCCCTCAGTGTGTAAATCTGCATGACTCTCGCTCTCTTTTTCTCTGGCTGGTTAGTGAGCAGCCAGTCAGTCCAGTAACTCTGTCTCCAGAAGAGATGAATTATCGTCCTCGCAGCTAGGCCACAAAAACGAGACAAATGATCCACTGACACCTATCACTCACTCTGCCGAGACAGAGAGAGCTATAAAGATTAGTGCTGGATGATACATTCAAAAACACTTAAAATATCTAAATAGTAAATTAGAATTTGTTTTTGGTTTTTTTATACAGTACCCCCCAACTCTAGTTTTGTGTGTGTGTGTGTGTGTGTGTGTGTGTGTGTGTAAAGGAAATATTATATAAATAGTATAAAGTTATATTCCAAATTTGAAGTTGATATCACAAAACTTAAGTTTCCTCTTGAGATTTAGTATTCACTGTCACAATTGCATACGTTTCTTACACAATATTACTTCTGTCACAAAGTAGTCATCAGATATGGATTCTTGAGTCCCAGAACTTTCCAACAATATGTGTTTTGTCAAGATTAAAAAAAGTTTTGATTCTAAAATACTGTAGTAAATTTGTAATATGACACTTGACACCACCCACTAAAAGGATTTAAAGTACCACTTCCATGGTAAGGCAATGTCTGATTTTAAAACCGTTTTCACCGGATGAATTTTGAGTGTTTAATCTTTTGAATGATATCTAATGTATGATGATTGCTAAAATATGTGATGGTGGAAAAAAAGGTTATAAAAACACTAAGAGTCCCACTATCGGGATGCTGACACATGACAGGTTAACATAAATGTTATGCATTTATTTGTCCTTCATAACAACCTCCAACAAATACTGTATGTGTTGAATCCTATGCACAAAGGGCTGTCATTTTGTGTTTCAGCTCGTGAGTCAACTGTTATCAAATTGGTCATCCTTCCTTTAAGCACAGGGGTCTCATTGTGTGGGTTGTATGGGTGTGTGTGTGTGTGTAAAGGAAAAAGGAAATATTATATAAATAGTATAAAGTTATATTCCAAATTTTAAGTTGATATCACAAAACTTAAGTTTCCTCTTGAGATTTAGTATTCACTGTCACAATTGCATACGTTTCTTACACAATATTACTTCTGTCACAAAGTAGTCATCAGATATGGATTCTTGAGTCCCAGAACTTTCCAACAATATGTGTTTTGTCAAGATTAAAAAAAGTTTTGATTCTAAAATACTGTAGTAAATTTGTAATATGACACTTGACACCACCCACTAAAAGGATTTAAAGTACCACTTCCATGGTAAGGCAATGTCTGATTTTAAAACCGTTTTCACCGGATGAATTTTGAGTGTTTAATCTTTTGAATGATATCTAATGTATGATGATTGCTAAAATATGTGATGGTGGAAAAAAAGGTTATAAAAACACTAAGAGTCCCACTATCGGGATGCTGACACATGACAGGTTAAAAGGGGGGGGGGGGCCATAAATGTTATGCATTTATTTGTCCTTCATAACAACCTCCAACAAATACTGTATGTGTTGAATCCTATGCACAAAGGGCTGTCATTTTGTGTTTCAGCTCGTGAGTCAACTGTTATCAAATTGGTCATCCTTCCTTTAAGCACAGGGGTCTCATTGTGTGGGTTGTATGGTATAACAGTCTGATTGAAAATCTCAGCACACCTCCAACCCTCAAGATAAACTCAGTGAGCAGAATGTCGCTGTTTTGGTGACACACAGAGAAGCTTCCAGCTCGCAGTGTCTTCTCTTCAGCCTAGTCTGCCTAACCTGGCTTGCGGTTATATGGCTGGTCTGATATTAAATAAGCTGGTCGTGCCTGTGAGTTATGCTATGAATATGTCATAAATTACATAAAGCTTTATCAGCTTGACTTCACTTAAAGTATAACTAATGTATTCAGCCTGAAGAATGAATTGGCGGGTATGTAAAGTATATTATCACCCAGCCATATATTAAAAGTTGGATGTATATTATATCCAAATTTACCAACATACAGTACACTCACATAAAGTGATACTATATAGCAAATCTCAATTAATAATGTGAAATGAACATGTCTCCTGCGAGGGCTTCTAATATCAGTCACATGACATTTATGTCTCAGGTAATTGGCTCAAAAAAATGTATTCCATGAAGTTATGCCAAAAAGAGTCGATGAAGCAAAGGTGGCAGCAGGTTGTGTATTTCTGTATGCACCAGCCAAGAAGCTGCAATTATAGAATTATTAATTATAGAAGCAATTATAAACCTTGAGGGAAACTCATATGATCTCTTATGCAAATGCAACCTATTCATATTGTTGTTCCCATTACGCAAGATCTTTGTTTTCTCTCTAAAAATGACTGGTTTTCAAACCACATAGGCAATATTAAAAGCACAAAATTGTTTCAAACTGCAGCATCTGACAGAGTCTCTGTTCGTGCCTAATGATCTGTCTTTTGGGTCCCTAGAGTCATTTGACCTGTCATGGTGAATGCTTGACTTTGTCAGGCTGAGGGACGACTCTGGTGGCATTACTACAATTATGTGCAGTGGAAGCATATGTGGGAGGTGTTCATTTCATTACCAGATCTCCCAGATTTTCTCAGGAAAAGGTCAAACTGTTCGTCCTCAAATAGGCACCTGGGGAGTGTGATTTTTAGCTTGTGCCCTACAAAATGAGATTTTTCTCTCACTTGGTTTTATTAATATTAAAGCACAGAGCTCAGAATCAAAACAAAGCCATGGCACTGCTGCAGAGGAAATGTCAGAGAAATGCACTTATGCCCTGGTAAGCAAACGGATGGATTTTATTTGGCTGAATCTAATGACTTTAACAACATGACATCCTGCTTGACAAATTGCAATACAGAAAGATATCACATTTGACAGGGTAAACACAATTGTCTTGCCAAATGAAATCAGCTTCTCGTATTCCCATGAACTATGTTTGAAATGCTCAAATGATTTAAAGCCAAAAACTGTCATACATCTTTTGATCTAATCTAACAAAATTTCATTTCGGAAACTGCATTTTAACATTTTCTGAACACCACAAGGATTTCAAATACCAGGCCTGGGATGACTCTTTGACTGGTTTCTACATGCTTCTAGACCCAAATACTCCCAATATCAACATTTTGTCATTTTAAGCAAATTAAATAGTGAAATGTTGATTTGAAGTGTCAATCTTTGCACTTTGATTACAGTGAAACATGACCACAGAGAAAGCATTTTATTACCCAGAATCTAATTCAGGCATCAAAAACTAAAAAAAGATTTGTTATTTCGAACATGAGACATATGGACTACTCGTATTTAAAGATAAGATAAATTAAGATAAAATATAAGATTTTTCAGTTAGTGAAATAATTTGTTTGGATTATACTCCTAAAATGTACAGATACAAAACAGCTTCGATGTACTTTAAAAGGAATACAAATGCAGGAATGCAAAGACTAAATTTAATGAAAACCTGCAAGAATTCAATATAGTTACATAATACAAATATACTTTATGGATTTAATCTTACTTTATTCACAAGTTTCTTTTCTGCTGACATTCCATGATTAAATTCAACTATACAAATACAGATAAGTGACTGTGGTTCACATTTAAAGCACATTGGTTTGCGTGAATTATGGGTGTATATTAAACTGTCATTTGTTATAATAAGCTTTAACAAAAATTTGGTATATTGAGATGATATTATTCTCACTCCTCAACCGCTGAATATAAAATAGAAACTAAAAAGTGTGAAAGTGTTAACAAATTACTTTCAGCAGACCACGAATAACCCAAAAAGCTCAGCTGAGTCTTTCTGCTGCAATATTATGAACATGGCAAATATTACTATAGTAATATACAGTACAGAAGTCTCTGTTGTGTAAACCAACAATTGTATTATTTAGAACTTTGATGGGTATTTCAAAATGGTGTCTTTCCTTGCTTTGGTAAACATTTCTAATATAGAATAGAATTGAAAAAAAAAATAGAAAATTAGGTTTCAAAATGCCTGTGCAAAAAGAAAACCGGGAAAGAGACTTGGGGAGAAAAACAAGAGATTGTTAGTGCATTCCAGTGAATTATTCATGAGATATTGTTTATTAAATCAGGAGAGTAGACCGCGAGAGTGGAGTATCTGCATGTCCCATATTGTTACAGAGGAATACAAAGAAAACAATCAGGAGAAACAGAACACAGCGGACTGAAAAGAGCTCTTGTCACAGATATTATTGTAATACCAATGTCACATTAAGCATGATTAAATGACAGCAAAATTCAACCTCATTTTCCATATGACAGCAGGTTTGGGGCTATTCTATAAATCAAAGATTGTTATATCATATGCCTCAAAGAGACATTTGAATCAGGACAGCATTTATTTTTGAAAACATCTAAAAAGTTGATTGTGGATTGTGTTTCTCTCAGGGGAGTTTCTGCAGGTCTGACTGTTTATAGAGGTACTTGGCATTTTCAGCTCTGTGCTTATTGAAGCTGGGAAGAGTAATGATATTTACTGCTTCAAAAGGAGCTTTAATGCATCACATCTTTGTGTACTCTTGGAGACAGGAAAGGACATTTAGATCCTCAAATTTTATGCAAGCTAAAAAACCGTGCTAGCAAACCAGCTGAGCAAAGGTCGCTAGTGCATGAGAAGGGAACAACCTTTTTTATTTATTTTTTTTCAACGGGATTGGTGAGCTGAGTCTTTCCATCCATTCGGTTTAAATGTGTTTGGAAGCTTTGATTAATAAAGGATTAAGGGATGACGGATTAGAATGGTTCGGGTGAGGATACGCCCTGTGAAAATACATTATGTTCACATAGTCTCCATACCGTCAGCATGAAGACCTCAAATTAACTAGTTTGACCATGACAATTTCAATTTATGAGGAATCATTAGAAAATCAGAACTTGATTAAAAATTCAAGTCATTATTATAGGAATTTTCACTTAAAGGGGTCATATGATGCTGTTAAAAAGAACACTATTTTCTATATTTGGTGTAATGAAATGTGTTTATGCGGTTTAAGGTTCAAAAAACGCATTATTTTCCACATACTGTACATTATTGTTTCTCCTCTATGCCCCACCTTTCTGAAACGCGCAAAGCTGCACGAGATAGTTGAGCAAGCCTAGCTCCAAGGTCACGTTTGTCCACTGGAATTAGATACACTCTATCTTGTTAAAGTTTGTTTGAGGTAATAATATATAGAATTTGTTTAGACATTTGAGAAGCTAAGAGTAAATTGAAGCATAGTGTCATACATTTCTTTTCTTGATTCATATTTTGCACCTCATTGGTTACAATTATAAAATCTGGCAACTGTCAAGACGCGCAGTGAAGAATTAGCGCTGAAAAGGCATGAACATTTTTGTGCCTGACCTTATTGAAAATGCATTTGTAGGAGTTTCCCTTTCTGATGCAAAATTTATCAGAGGAGAGTATTCAAATGAATCACGCAATGTAATTTACTAACATTAGCGCTCGTCAAATTACTGTTATTTGCGCCATTATTTAATGCCCAAAAAAGCATGTCTTAAAGCAGGTGATAATTTGCACTGCTCTTGGTAGATTGCACTGGTCATTATGGAAATGATCTGGCTGCGTCTGTTCTTTAATTTGCGAATTATCAGTAAATCACACGCAGAATTTTCCCCTCCCATCTGTGCTTTTATGGAATTGTGCTCTAACTCTAATTTGCCCCGTTTAGTAAATCTGGCCCTATGTTTGTTGAATGCTCTAAGAAAAGTTTGTAAAAATAACTGATGTTAAAAACATTGGCTCCAAAAACATTGGCTTTCTAACTTCGTTGGAAAAACTTTGAGTTGGAAAACATTCTCATCTGTAAGCCATGATGGTGGTGTCATGAGACTAACATTAGACTGACGAAATCTGGGCCAGGTTTTGTGTTTTCGTAATTTTTTTTGGTTTTGCAGTTGCACACATCTGGATGTTATTATTATCCTCTACCACCAGTAATCCCTACCTTTTTCTTAGCAGTAATGCCAGATGGAGGTCCTGGGCTAGTCATTGCTTACACTAAGCACAGCAGTAATTCAGAATGTATAACATAGCCTAGTATGTGGCAGGAAAAACCAACAAGCTAATAATTTAATTACAGGCCCATTGCTAGTGCAACAATGATTAGCGTCTGTGTTTAGTAATATTTTGCTGTTTCAGACAACAATATGTGCTCATTTCAGCAGCCTTTGCTGATGTTTTTTTTAGAGGAACTAAGTTTCAAATAGCATAATGCTCTCATTATTACTGCAGTAAACAGAATATCTACTGTGCACAGAAAACCTGCATGTTCTACATTTGCTGCATTGAAAAAAATGCCTTTATGACAAATGAACTGGAAGTAAATACAACTCTATGTTGACAAAGTGTCCATTTAAATTTTAATATGGGTGCCACTCACATGCAATGTGATGAAGTCCTGTGACTGCACGCTATACTGTCTAAATTGTTTATCATTACATAATTCCTACTTTTTAAAAAGGGCATGCTCTGCAGTATGTTATGCATAGTAAGTATTTAAGTATTATGTATTAAAAAAAAATAATACCCAGAACATCTTCAATTCCATTCCTGTATGAGTCACATCCTCACTGACCATGATCTTGAAGGTTTTCTATAAGTTATATAAGCTCAGGGTCACAGGAAGCATGTGCCTATGTAAACTCTGGAATAAAAACCTGCAGCCATTATGACATGAGGATATAGTCTGGCATGAGATTCCAGCATATATTGCCTTTGACACTCAGGAGTTTTTCAATACATCTGAAGCAGTCATATTGTGATGTTTGTTGGAGATCATTCATCTTTGGAATTTCCCATTACGCTACACATCAGTCAATGATGGATTGTTTTCAATATTAAATCCTTATAGGGCCTAAATATAAGCATCCACTCATTCATGTGAGAGTCTTGGCGTGATGCAATTATGAAATCTGTTATATCAACGAGGTCTGAAAAGCTTTTCAGTTGCTATTCCTTACAGCAAAATTCCATAAAGAGTGGCCACAAAAGTATTTGGATACATAATTCTTATATAAAATGTCTCAAAGTCACTGTATCACTAGAGCTTTACTGAAAACCAGCTTTAATTTTCTCAACTTGAATATTTGAGAATGATCCAATGAGAATCTTGTTCTATATACTGTCCGTTCACATGCTCAGTGTCACAAGCCTAGACACAGTTCAGAATATAGTGGTCTGAAATATTTAACATTTTTTAAAATCATAAAATGTTCAGGTGTCATTTTTCCAGGTGTAAATTAGATGTTCAGTGTGGACTGAGACTTTTGACAGCTCACTAGGGTTTGAACAGAGTCAGCATCTCATGATGCTCTTATAATGATTGTGAGGTATATATGCTAATAGGCAGACAGGTTTGGGCTGCAATTAAAGGCTTCAAGCACGGAGAGTAAGGAGGAAAGTTATAAAAGTTGTCAGATGCAATAGAGTAAGTGCTCTCTACCTTGCCAAAAAAAGTAATCTGACTCGGATGTGGCAGAGGTGAAACTGAGGCGAACCTTTGAAACTCGATCTAGATTCTTTGGATCCCACATCATTAACTGTTGAAAGAAGCAAATGCGAAGATCTTTATGTTATATGAAAATCAATTAAAACTAGAACAATAAAGTCCATAAAGACAAATACTGATGTTGGTTGGCATTTTTTCTTAAAGATAAACAAAAGTCTTCAATTTATACAATGTTTAGAGTTAGATAAAATAGATTGATTACAGGTTGATCATTACTTTAGTTATTTATTTAGGACATTGTTAGGTGGGGTTTTGCTAAGGAGTTCTAGATGTTTGCTAGGTCATTACTAATCAAGTTGCTAGTGTATTCTATGTGGTTACTATGATGTTGATAGGGTTTTGCTAGTCTAAGGAAAGGAAGGAAAGAACGTGACGTGTGGCCAAGTATGGTGTCCCATACTTGGAATTTGTGCTCTGCATTTAACCCATCCAAGTGCAAACACACAGCAGTGAGTTGTGAACAAACACACACACCGTGAACACACACCCGGAGCAGCCTAAGCTTCAGAAATGGACCGTTGACTCAATGTCTGATAATAATAATAATTAATTAATAATTCCTTACTGTATATAGCGCTTTTCTGGGCACTCAAAGCGCTTTACATAGAAGGGGGAATCTCCTCAACTACCACCAGTGTGCAGCATCCACCTGGATGATGCGACGGCAGCCATATAGCGCCAGAAAGCCCATCACACACCAGCTTATTGGTGGAGAGGAGACAGAGTGATGAAGCCAATCAGCAGATATGGGGATGGTTAGGAGGCCATGATGGTCAGAGGCCAATGGGCGAATTTGGCCAGGATGCCGGGGTTACACCCCTACTCTTTTTCAAAAGACATCCTGGGATTTTTAATGACCACAGAGAGTCAGGACCTCAGTTTAATGTCTCATCCGAAAGACTTTTTGTCAGTATAGTGTCCCCATCACTACACTGGGGCGTTAGGACCCACACAGACCACAGGGTGAGCACCCCCTGCTGGCCTCACTAACACCTCTTCCAGCAGCAACCTAGTTTTCCCAGGAGGTCTCCCATCCAGGTACTGACCAGGCTCAACGCTGCTTAGCTTCAGTGGGCAACCAGTATTGGGCTGCAGGGTGATATGGCTGCTGACACAATAGCAGCAGTTATATGCTGATGCATATGCCACAAAAAAGGGGAAACCCTTTGGGAGTTCTGAAGTCATCATCTGATTGGTTGCACTCTAGAGGATTTCAGGGAGATGTGTGTTTCCACACGCCAAACCGCCTTATGTAAGAATAAAGCCATCATGTTTACATCTGTGACAATGATTGCTTATCAGGATCAACTAAACGCTGGATTTTCTAAAGTATGTGAAGTTCACAGCACCATTGTTGCAGTAAGTTCTTGAATAAATTGCACGTTGGACTGTTAGCGTATAGAGGCATCGGATTTACATTTTCATGCCCCTAAACACGATGTCACATGTCAGATGGCCTCCTGAGTTGTCCTTGACCAAAGAAAATTGTTATGGAGTCCAGAACTTCTGGCTTTAATCTGAAAATCCGACTATGCGAAACTAGGTTTTGCTAGAGTGTTTGTTGTTTGGGTGGAGGATGGATGGATGCATGGATAGATGGATAGAATTAAAATTGAAACTGACAATTTTTGTTTAAAAAGGTTTGTATATATGACTTTTTCTTTGTAGCAGAAGTCTACATTTGCCCTAGTGCAGATACCTCTTATGTAAATTAGTAAATCACATATTGTGAAACCCAGAATTGAGGGATCGTTGTTCAGCAACAGCTTTAAAATTTAATTCTAAAGAACATTTCAAACATCAAACTCAGTCAGTGAGAAGAATTCAGGAGATGCTCAAGTCTTTGAAGTGACAGTGAGGATTATTCAGTGCCCAAAGGAAAGGCCACAGGAGAGATTTGGGTAAATCCAGGTAACAGTCCACGGCTGTAGTTTGCTCTTCATAAATGCTGGCAGAGCCAAAAAGCAGACTGAGCGGAACACACTCTCTCGGACTCTCCCAGATTTCATCTGTTTTTGTTTAGAGCCATTTCAGGAACAACCCCCAATGGCCAAAATAGAGCAAAATGTGTTGTTCAAAAACCACAGGGGTGATAGAGCATAGTGGTGATTTTTTTTGTTGTTGTTGTTTACAAGGTACTACAATGATACAATGAGCATTTTTGAGGTTGACATAATCACTGAATTGGACAAAGTTTTCCATATTAGTGACATCAAATCTTTGCAAGATATTTAGAAGGTTTGTTTGAGGCACTTATTTGCTCACTTGGTGGTTCTTATCGAGAATGAGTCGTATACTTTATACAATACTGTGAATGCAAGATTAGTGTTTGTTAGAGTTTGGGTCAGTTTTTCATAACTTCAGTTTTGAACAGGATTTGATAGCAATAAATGAAAACAAAATATGTGACCCTGGAACACAAAACCAGTCATAAGTCAATTTTTCGAAATTGAGATTTATACATCATATGAAAGCTGAATCCCCAGTGGGTCACATATTTTAATAAATAATGCAAATCAAACATTTTTAAACATATGCATATTCTTAAAGGGATAGTTTACCCCCCAAAAAGTAAATGTTGTCATTTACTCACCATCATGCCATTCCAAAGCTGTAAGAGTTTGATTCATATTTGAAACACAAAATAAGATATATTTTAATGAAACTTGAGAGCTTTCTGACCCTCCAGTGAAAGTCTAACTGTCTAACCAACAATTTAAAGATCAAAAAAGCTCAAAAAGTCATTGTAAAATGAATCTATATTATCTATATGACTTTGAATCTATATCACTCTTGAGTGTTTATATGTGAATAAATTACATTTTTTTCATCATACAAAAATCCCACCAACCTTGTCGATGCAGCGTTGCCCTGCAGTGAACATTGTGATGCTTCTTTCTGGTCCTGTATAGAGAATGTGACAGTATGTCAGTGTTAATGCATTCTTCCTCTCCGGCAACACAATAATGAGGGCTATATATGTGAGACTTTTCTGCTAGCTTTTAACAATGTGGCAGAGCCTCGGGTCTGGTTCTAGAAAAGCCCACTGTCAACAGACTTCCGCCTACATGTTTTGCCCTCTTCTGTGGAGGTCATGCTACTATGAGACTGGTATGTTCAAATATGTGAGTTATGAACATTTTACCTCCTGGGAAGTTCATACTTGTGAGTTGGGAAGTCGTAATTATGATGGCAGGTGCAATCAAATCACGTTGGTTGGAGCAAGATGGCGATGCACCTTTTTTGCATAGAGTTTTAGAATGTTTTGATAAATAAAATGATGAATAAAAGATGCATTGGGTTTTTGCTTTTTTAACGTAAATACAATATTTTTGACATTACTTGAAGCACCACACCACAACTTGTCAATTACCAAAAAAATAAATGACTGCAACAAAAAGGTGCATTTACAGTAAAGCATGCTGGGCAGTTGTACAACACCAGAATGGATGTTAAAAATATAATTCAATCATCCTCATGTTGTTGGTTATAAATAATAGCCTTAAGTAATCAGATTACTTTTTTTCAAGTACTTAGTAAAGTAACATTACTTTTTAAATGTACAAGTTACTTTTTTCAAATAAGTAACATGAGTTACTTTGTTTTGCCATTTATTCACTGACACCTCTTCTGTCCACATGTTAAGAGAAATTGGGAGTGAGGTGCAGAGGCACTTCCTTCAGCCTGAGGCTTATTTACAGGCCTTTATAATTGCCAAAAAAATAACACTTTGGGTTTTTGTTTAAAAATAAATAAGCAAGCCCAGCTCAGGCGACAAAAAGTCATACAAAAGTGATATAATGCATTATTTCTGTAACGAAGAGTCAGAGGCATGCGGACAGCGTCATGAACAGCAGGGATAATCCAGGAGAATAAACAGTAGCAGAGCGAGGGCGCCAATCAGCTGTGAGTTCATGGCTACATTAAAGTGCAAATGTCATCTGTTGAAATAAAATCTTACTTTATTTAAATCCATTGGTGTAAAGCTGATTATGGATGGGTTATTTTTTAATAATTTGCTCATCATTTAAATAAGTGTACAGATAGTGTTAGTAATACCATACAGTATAAGCGCCTGCAGATACCACACAGACCCCCCAAAAAATAGCTGTTGTCACAGCTATTTCATAACAAATATGATATTTGTAAATAAAACCATTTTATTTCAAGACTAGAGAAATACAGTGGCTGGAGTGCATGTTGTACAGAAGTACAGTACATGCGGCAACAAGCAGAGTGTTGAAAGCTGCATTGATTATAATGGGGGCAGTTTAGTTTTGATGCATCGCCTTGCTCACATCTGCTGTAGATACAGTATTAATACATTTGCTGCTTCTGCCATATTCTGCGGAAATGTTCCCTGATGGATATTAGAGCGAGACGGATGATGGCATTAAGTAAGAGATAAAACTCAGTCAACCAGTTATTTTTCACTTGAAAAGTAACTGAGTAATGCAATTAGTTTTTTTAAAACGTATATTTCCCCAACACTTCTGATGACAGTCTAACACATTTTTCACCTTTTTTTTTTTTTTAAATAGTCAGAAACCCAACATGAAGCAGAGTTTTTGCATATCATATCAATTTGTCTGGTAATAAATGGACATTTTTTATTTGAACTGAAATTATTTTATTATGTAAAAAAAGAATGTGTAGAGAGATACAAGAGACATGAAATTAACACAGCTCCAGAAAAAAAAATTGGTCTAAATTCAAATTTTTATATAAAAATTAATATAAACATTTCCATTAATTTGGATTACATTTTTGACATTGATAAACTTAACGTGATGCATACAGTATATGTCAGTCATATATAAATGAAAGAGGTATGGTTTTTGTAATAGTGCCAATAAACTGAAACCAGACTTATACATTTATCATCAGTAAGTCCAACTTGTTTCAGTTTTATATGTTGTAAGTACTTGAATATTGCTTGTTTTACAGCTAGCCGTATTTTCTGTTGTCCATAGAGATGAACTTGTATTTAACCTTGAATGTTCTTTTAAATTAAACAATATTCTAATTAGTTTTTAAAACTTGGGGTCAGCAAGAGAATTGCTACTCTGTGTTTCAGGAGATAAAGCAGTGTGGGGGTTAATGAAGCAGGCTTCACCTCTTAGCCTAGTGAGTCAGTATTGATCACTGACTAATTACCAGCACAGGAAAGAGCCATCAACCAAAGAAAAGCCACAGGTGAGAAGGTCTTAATGGGAAATTGCATTCTGTGTATCTAAATGACTCAATTAGGGGCTCTGAGCCGACAATGATGTGAACTATAGCTACCATCTTGCCATAGTTCTAATTGAATAAATAGAACTGTGCTGTAATTTTAACACTTTTAAGGGGTATTAGCACTGACTGTAAATGTGTTGCGATTTACAGGGTCCCTACATCCCTGAGCATGGGATATCTGTTGAAATTACAAACATTTGTTTATAACACATCCATGTGCATTTATATAAATATACATTTTTTTCGCTGCCCAGGCGCTGACAATAACTCATGCACTTTGCAACAGCCAGCTGCTATACTGAGTCCATGAAATGTGAAGGATGGAAAGATACACAGAGGAAGTAGAATAGTGTCTGTTTGTGTCTCATTAGTCTTAGCTCGTCCAGGAGAAGCGCCACCAACCTTGTCGATGCAGCGTTGTAATCTGGGGTGTGTTTCCCAAAAGCAACTATGGTCGCAAGTTCCATTGGACTTTATTGGTAATGACAGAACTTGCAACCATTGGGAAACGCACCCCAGAGTGATAAATGTCTGTTGGGATGCCCAGTATGGAAGTAGATGTGATATGGTTATATTAGATGTGTCCTTATTTAAGCATAATCATAATAGTTGCAGCCATCATCTTTTCATGTTCATGAACAACCACATACAACAATTGATACAAGCCTTGTCTCATTTTCACAGCATTTATTTTAGTTAAACCTCTTTTCTACTAAGAGATGCACAATAATTGGTGGGTAAACTGATGTATCAAAGATTCCTTGGGCCATTCACAGTGCCCTTCAAACTGAATTGAAGACTAATTTTGTACAGGAATCTCACTTAAAATGGAAGAATAGTCCACTTCAGAGGGTACTTATGGTCGAATGGGATGCACCTAGTAATTTGTAGCAACAAACTGACCAGAAGTCATTCATTTTCAATGAGAGCCGACAGTTTGACAGAAAGCTCAATATTGCAGCTGAAGGTATGAAAGTCCTGCCTTGAAGTTCAAAAAGCCCCACTAGAATTCACATTGTCTGGGCCATTCTGAAAACTACAGTTTTTAGTGTAAACAGAGTTTTCAAGGTAAAGAGGCTACATTTATGAAGCTTTTTATTGTATAGCTTATTTGAAATACATCATTACAAAGTAATCTGGATAAACTCTATTGGAAACATCAATGTTTCCCCGTTCAAGTAGACAGCAGCTAAATTAGAATGACTATTTAACTTAACACATCGCTGCAAAGATGGAGTGAACTTGCCTATAAAGGGTCTTTGGCAGCAGTGACTGTTAAGAACATGATGAAGATGAACAAACAAGCACATGAGCAATGGCGCAATGCAGCAACTACAAATGGGAGGGAAGACAGTGGAGCTCAAATCATCCACCTTCTGATCTAGTAAGATAACACAGTTGAGTGGAAATGTCTACTAAAAACCAACAGTGATGTGACTTGTTGACATCAAGTGATTAAATTGCTCTAAGCCTATTTCACACATCCCACATCTGCAATATGTAAGCAGCATGCAGTATTTATTTTTCAGCCCATATTAACAGGTTACATCATTCACACTGAGCACATGAGCAGAGCATTACACCGTAGCAGAAGCGTAGCTAGATCTATAGTTCAATCATGACAACTCGCTGAAGATTTTAGCGTGGTAATGGTTATGACAATGTTAATGTATTTGGTCTTGGCGGAATAGATCTGCTATGCTGCTGCTGTAGTTGTAGATTATTGCTGCTGCTGCAAGCAAGTACGGGAACTTGCTACTGCCAATGCATATGGTGATATTGTGCCGTGAGTATTTAAGACATACTGCTGCTGCACAAATAGCATATAAAATAACCCATAGCAGATCTATACAGGTGGAGCTGAGGAAGGTGGTGGGTTTCAGAGGAACTCTGAAAGTGTGCTGCGAAATGCTCAAGTGGATGCTAACCAGCCATTTAAATGTAAAGCAGCAAGCTCATTTGCTGTGTATGCAACATGAACCAATCAGCTTGTGCCAAGTCGTTTAATGCTGTGAATATCATCAGTTATGTTAACACCCGTCAGCCTGCACCATCTAGAGTTTCATGACTGAACTATACATTTTTTACAATGAATTCATGCTCTAATAAACATATTTAAGCCTTTTGCAGAATAAACTATTATAAAGAAAAATAAAATATTGGAGTGAATTACTTAACCATTGTTTGGTAAAAGGCTAAGTTAAGGCAAGGCACTACAGGCAAGACCATAGTTAGTTTTGAGATTTTTGGGTTACTTGTTCCTTGTCTTCTTTCAGACTAGTAGAAAGCATTCAAATTACACATTTAAGTGTATATTATATAACTTTTTGTCTATTTTGTTTGTACAATTTGTTGCAAGTTTTGGTAACACTTCAGTATTTTGCATGTTCACGGTTCTCGGATGCTGATTGATGGTCACATGACATAACCATAAAAAATTACTTTTTTTTAGTAAGTTTCATTGTCATTGTTTTTATTTAAATGCATAGGGACCATTTCACACTATTAGTTGCTTATTAGCATGCATATTACTAGCATATTGGCTGTTTGTTTGTACTTATAAAACATATTCTGCACGACTATATTCAACATACCTAATCCTATCCACTACCTAAACTTAACAACTACCTTATTATCTAGTTAATAGTTAGTTAATAGTGAGAACTAGACCTTAAAATAAAGTGTTGCCCAAGTTTTTATTACCGTTTTTGCTGCTGCACTGAGCCATAAATCTTCACTTCAGTAGCACTTACTGTACATACACTAAACTTTACAATTGTATTCCTGTCGTTTTCTGAAGGTTTTTAAAGAGACATGATTTTGTTTTTCTTGGTGGAGCGACTTATGGAGCGACAATGAGCGATATCCAAAATTATCTCTTTAAAATCTTTAAATCTAATATGTCAACAAAATGAAGCAAGAAAATGAAACCTCACTTCATCCAAAGTCTGTTTATGCACGTTTAATTAGACAATGCCTCATTTCCATATATAAACCTAGCATTTCATGAAACTTCTAATACAAAAGAAAAACTATTGTATAACTGTCTAAATGTATTGCGATTACAAATTTGACCCTATGTAGCATCTTGGCTTAAAAATCAGTGACCGATACAATAATTATATTCTATTCAGTAAATCTGACTGAATCCTGATGAGCTAAGCACTGACATCTCTCATGTAAATTATATGCCATAATGATCAAGAGTACTATTTCTCAACAGCTCTCTTCTGATAACTATGTTATAACCACTGTAAGAAATGCTCAATGAAATGTCTTCTGTAGAGCCGTAGTTCTGTCATGCAACAGAAACACTGTCAGCATGAAAGCTCAATGCGCTCCTGCTGCTGCAATTATCCTGCTGCAATGATTACGCACTGCAGACGCACCAGTCATCAGTGTTTCTGTGAGGTACTGTAGTGCTGTGGGAAAACATGTCTTCCTCAGCACTGTCTCTATAAGAGGTTCCCTTATGTACTTTACATCCTGTGCTTTTCTACAAGACGAAACCACTTCCACTTGCTTTGATATCGACCGCCCCCTTGTAATCAAATGAGACCTTTCCCCCATCAGACCCGTATTGGATGGAGACATTTGTTGCAGTGCTGTTCCCACTCAATCCATAGGTCAGACATGTCATTACATTTCATTAGTTCTGACCGTATCAATCGTCAAAGATGGATGGAATAAACTCCTGTTGGGCAATCTTCTTTTTTTGAAATCCTCAGATAAACAGCCACACAGACATAAAGCCTGGTTTATCGTTTTATCAATGACGCCGTGAACATGGTGACGTTTTTGTGTGGCTCATGTAGATGATGGAGATTACGTCAAAGGTCTGAGAAACATAAATCTAGCCCACGGCTCACAGCGGGGAATGATCACTTGGGTTTTTTTTATGCATATTAAAAATCATACAGCGAGAGCCTGTAAGCCTCTTGGCATTTGCCTGTCGTCTGTGGATTATAGTACAAACTGTTAGCCGTTAGCAGATGGATTAGCTCTAAATATGACAAATGCAAGAATATTCCTTTTGCATATTAACACAGACTCCAGTAACACATTGCTTGTTCCTGAAGATTTAATTTGCCATGCATGACATTACATTGTACATATAAACAATTCTACTCTGACTAAAGGATAATGAATACTTGTTGATTTGCAAGTGATTGCGTGCCCATAACTGAATGTGTAATTTTAAACAGCATGAATAATGTATTTTAAATGAATAATATTACACTATCTTTCAAAAACTAGTTAGAGAGTGATATTTTGGAGATATACAAAGCTACATATTTTACAGTCGACTACTCAATATATTTGGGTGCGTCACCAACAGCTGGATGTAACAGAATATTAAGCTAAACTATTTTTAACTTGACATGCTGTTTAAAAATTGTATATAGACCAGCATTTACAAAAGAAAAATAGTCCAGACTGGATCCAAAAACATAATCAAAAACTGAGCTAAACTCTCCATAATCCTCATAAAACATGGCGATCTATTGAAGTCTGACAGTAATTGACTTGAAATTTATTGTTGAAGGTGTTAAACTTGTTACACAAGCACCGCTTTTATTGCTGTTGCGGCGCTGCTTTAAAAGAGATGAAACAACTTTTCTGAGAGAGTTTAATACGCTGACTGTCCAGAAATGCACAAAACTCTGCTGTAATCACTTTCTGTAAAAATATTAAATCTAAAAGATGACTTGTTATGGGACAAATTCAATTAAAGTTTTACGGAGTTTACAAAAACGAAAGTGGCTATAGGTGAAGAAACACTCATGAACTTATGGTTCATTGAATCATACTGTACTAATACTGTACTAATGTTATAGTACTAATCACAGACTTATCATTTTATGAAATATTAAAGTCAACATACAATGTGGATTTCAATAAATCTGCAATCTATTTGACTTCCATAATCAGATGTGTCTGTAACTAAAACGGTTATTCAGTGAGAATTTTAAATACTAGAGTATCCTTCATGCATATTCATTAAAATATAATTACAGAAATAACCTACTATTCTTTCATTTGACAAAATATATGAATTAAATATGCCAAATTTGGTTTAATGGTACTATTAACAATTTGCATAAAGGCATTTTGTTTAGCTTTGACCAACGTCTTAGATGAAAATGAATTATGCCATCATAACAAACACGGATAATGGCTTCACTGCACACCCAAATGAATTGTATGGATCATCAGATTGAGCAAAACAAAATTTGCACACTCTTCTAAAACAGTAATTATTTAAAATACGTAGAAACCTGTGGCACTGGAGACACAATCTTAGCACTGTTTTCATAATGAAAAATGTTGTCATTAACAGCAGCCGCGTTTGTTTATCTTTTGTTTTGTTTTCTTACTTAATAAAATGAACAGTCTTGGATTCAGTCCCAACTGATTTTGACATATTCCTGGTGCATTGTTTTGGCACAAGCCTTCTCTGTGTTTGCAGGATGGTGGCTATAACTATAAGTTTAAATGCTATTTCAAATAACATACACCAGTTCAGTGTATCGGTACTTCATAGCCTATGTGCTTTCGTCAACATGTCAAAATAAGTGTACTTACTGTAAGTTTCTATATATTGTGTTGTTAGTATATCATTTGGTTTGTGTGTTTAGATGTACTTTTATGTTTATGCTTTATATATATTTACAAATGGCTGTTGCAGCTGTTCCTGTTCTTCTTAGCAATCAATCGAAATGCAAGACACTGTAGGTCATGTGACCTCAAAATATTTTTAATTATTTGTTAAAAGCTATTTAATAGAAATAGCTTTTTCTAGTCCACTCATGTGCCTGGAGTTTTCATCTCATGGGACTGTACATCATTTTAAAAAGATCGTTCAAAAGTACTATTTATTTTTTTCGGTGTAAAACTTTTTTTAATGGGAAAAAACTTATAGAGCACAGCATTAAACGTGAGCTTTGATGAGTGATGACAAAACCTTGAACAAATGCAGCTCTTTTGAGAGTTACTGAGTTTTCTATGGGCCTGTGTAGATGAATCTGTCCGGATTTAGCTTTCCTGCAGTCATTTATCATCTGGCAAGTAGTTGCGATGCTTTCCTAAGTGTGATAAATCTACAAACGTTCCACATTCACCAAATATTGTGTTTATCACAATTGCTTGGTTTTACATTTGGGTGTGCTTTGGTTTTACCTATAATGTCTTCGACCTCTGCAAAAGGCTATGGGGGGATTTCGGCCATGGAAATTTAGGTAAATTCCATGCAATTTTAAGCAGGACAACAGCACTTTTGGTTTGCCCATAGTGAGCTATTTTTCCTTTTTCGGTCCTGAAGGACACATCCATGCTGACTGTGTGTTTTCGAAGGCTAGTTTTAAGTCTCAGAGGCTCTGCTCTGCTTTGATCTGCTGCAGAACATTAATGTAAGACAAACTGCGAAACAAGAAGACTTATCATATGAATGAGCTGTTATTATTAAAGGGAATAGTGTGTTAATGTTATGTGATATAAACAGAACTGACAAGATCGATTGACAAATCGTGCCTCACCGGTAATCTTAGGAAATCTGCGTGCAGGTTTCTCTCCTGGGCATGACTTACTGTTGAGAAATGGCTGCCTGTGCTCCTGCCTGACCTGAATATGGAGTAGTGCTGTTGGCATGACTCCCAGATCATGGGAAAATTGTGTAAGACCTGTGTAGGATCTTCCCTGTGGTGCCAGCTGATGCCTCGTGACTTGCCTTAATATATTTGCATCATCATGCATTTGGCGTCGGTTGATAAATACATATAGCCGTAAAAATGATGACAACAACACAACACACACAGTGTTTAACTAAGCAAAGCAGTAAAATGAATCATCATTACAGAAGCAAAAAGAAAAAAAATGGGAGCTGGGATCTGTTGTGTAATAGTTTCAGCGTGAAAATAATCCCACATTTCTTCTTCGTGATTTGTATACATATTAGAAGCATACAAGAAATCGTATAAATAATTCAATAAACTACACACAAAAGCAACCCAGGCTCATTGGAAAAACATGCCTGTGGCGGCATTTCAGCAAAATTATATCATATTGTTTCTTGCAAAATTTAGGAAACTTTCAATGTCCAGTGAGTGTTGCTAAAAACGCTTTCAGTTTCAGGCAAAATTTGATTGGTTGTATGTATCATGGCAGTTCGGAAATGTCCATTGAGTGTCGCTAAAAGGTTAATGCTCTATCGCATTCGAACACAGTGAACCAGCTACACTGAACTTGACCATAAACCTAACCAACACTGTTAACAAAAGCTAACTTGAAATAAAAAATGCATGTCATTTTAGCTTATTTTTGCAAGTCTTTGAACTCTTTGTTTCACTGGACTTCACTGGATCACAAGTGCAGTGTTGTATCGGTTGAGATACCGAGCAAGTTTACTATATCAGAAAAGCCATACAGACAGAGCTGATTATGTGATGCAAATGTCAAAATTGGTTTACAAATCATGTACTATGGTAAAAGTGTTTGAGGTGATAACATTTGTGGAAGGAACAGTGTGGAAATAAGTGTTTATTACATCAATAATCTGCCCCTGAAATCAAAATTTGTGTGAAACTGTTTGGTGTTTTACTGACACTATCTTATATATCATCTTATATTTTGGAGAGCAAATGGGAAGAATAAAGCATTTTTAATTAAAGAATGTGGCACAATAAGTAATGCACTTTCCATTTTGTCCTTAATCCTTAAATGATGATGGCACATTATGTACAAAACAAGTAAATTCATTTGTGATTGTCTGCTGTTTTTTTCAGACACCTCCTGCCAGACCAGCCCTGCAGGTAAAAGTCCAGTGTGAACTAAAGTCTCTGATGTTCTCAGGATGCTTCAGCATCTCACGTCCTGTAACTTTTCTATCTCCAGCTGCCCTGAAGCTCACAAAGCAGGAGAACAGCTTCTTCTTGTATTTATAACAATCTGTCCAACACCTGCAGTACCTCTGAAGAGAGAACAACTTACAGTGTGCAAATCATATTACTGGCAAATATCAGGAGAGGGAGCTGAGATTAACTATGGCTCATCTAAACCCTGATCACATGAAGCTCTCAAATGAAAATAAGCTTTCAAAACAAAATAAAAATGGTTACTGAGTTGATGCTTTACATATACCTATAGATGAGCCTTTAGGCTACACAGTATTAATTGATTTTGATGTTTGTTATGTGTGGGAGGACAGCTAGGTCTTTTATTATTACTGTTTAAAACAGTTCTGTCATGACAACTCTCAGAAACATTAGTACCGAGACTTGCTACTGCCAATACATCCACAGACATGCTGCTGTGAAATTGTAGGAAATACTGCTTCTGCACATATAACATATATGAAATAACCCCCATATATAACAAGCATTAAATCACCCCGTAGCAGATCTATACAGGTGGAGCTGGGGAAGGTGCAGGGCTTCTGAAGAGAGCTGCAAACTGCTACGGCGAACACATGCCAAGTATTTGAATGTTGAGCATCAGTTCATTTGCTTCTGATGCAACAAAAACCAATCAGCTGTGCCAGGTGAATAATGATGAGATTATATTAGATTGAGACCTATTGGCCTGCATCATCTAGAGTTTCATGACAGAACTTTGTATTTCTGTTGGAATATTAGTATTCTTTTGTTTTATTCAATATTTGTGCATGTCTATTTTAATGAACTTATATAAAGTTGTATGCTTTATTTAAAGTGGAATGTTGTTAGCTAACTCAATTGAGTTCCAGTTATGTCCAGATTTGTCAATTATGGAGTCCTATTTCAGTTAGGATGCTGCGCTGGAACAGATCTTTAAAGTGTCAGCATTAGAGTTCACCTGTGGAGACCAAATGTATATGAGTGTCAGCAGTATATGCAAAGGTAATGTGATTTGTCTATTGAATATCTACTCTGCATAGTTAAGAGAGTTAAGAGAAGGTCCTTAAAGTGTCCTTGTTTGAAGTTTTCCTGAAGGAATTTTGTCTTCTGCCCAGAACACGGAGTGGATTGTCAAGAGCTGGCATGATGCCCTGCATCAGAAACAAATTCCCCCTCTTGGAGTGAAATCAATTATTCATGAAGTTTGCATGGAGCATCGAGAATGAGAGCAGAAGTAAAGGCGAGATGAGAGGAGAGGAAATGGGTTTATGGATTGTGTTGATTGATAGTATTTTTTTGTGTGCCAGCACTGACTGGATTCCTTGCTGACAGAACAACAGTGCTTAAGCATACAGTGTATGATTGTTTCTTCAACTATGGGCATTTTGACCTTGTAGACCTTTAAATACTGTAAACTCAAAACTTAAAACCCACTAGTTTGTATTAAATTCTGCCATTTTTCAAAAAAAAAAAATTATAATTATAATCCAAATTGTGTTCAGTAAAATTATTTTTGAGAAATGACACGCCAACATGCCAGAGATAACTCCAGAGGTTAAAGTGAAGTGATAAGGTTATTTTCATAGCTAGCATATTATGTTTCCCAAATACATCCTTGTGAAAAAGAAGTACACTTTAGCATACTTTTAGCATGCTTTTAAAATGAGTGCTTATTACAGAAATAATATACTTTAAAATAATATATTTAAGGCTGAATTGAATGTAATGTTTTCAGACACTTAATTGCATGTCAGATAAATAAAAATATTGTAGGTTAAATTTATATTATAGCTGATCTTTGCTTTTTTTTGACCCACCTAAGTAGGACTTAAGTATGTATTTAATTGTCAACTGTATTAATTGAAATATGGTTAAAGTACACTGACAAATTTACTAACAAGTATTTATGGTAAACTAAAATATACTTTAATGTAATTTCTAGTGAAACCTGATTGACATGTATTTACATATTGTAACGGGGTGGAAGGAACACGCGACAAGGAGAGCTCCAATAAATACCCCGGAGGGTGGATTTATTCACAGGGAATGTGCTCAAGTGAGTGCGCTGTGTCCTGAGGTGAGTCGAGGCTTCTCCGTGCGTGAGTCGGTGCTTCTCCGTGAGCGTGATCCAGTGCCAGGGAGTCCGTGCGGCGCTCGTGCGTGGGCTGCTTGGTCACGGGCTGGTTTCTGTAATGCAAAGGAGACAACACGTTAGCTTTCCGCTTCTGGGAGACCATCTCTTCCCCACTTCCTCGGGCCTCACGCGGCTTATCTGGCCGTGGGCTGATGACTCTCAGCTGTGACCAATCAGCCCGTGATGAGCGGGTGCAGGTGTTCCTCGTCCGTTTCCAGGGCAACGCTGATGTGAGCTCGGGACGCTCGTCACAGATCTGGTACCGGTACGCGCTGGCGGGCGGCGGCACGGAGGGCGGCAACCTCCTGTTCAGTTTCCCCCTGTCGAGTGGCGAGATGCTCCACTATTTGCTGCTGGCGGATGCTGACCTCCGCCAGCCGTTGGAGAATTTCATCCATGCTGTGGGGGAGGAGTAGCCGCCTGGGAGGGGAAACACAAGAGAGAGAGTCAATGGACCGAGATCACTTGTCGGTGTATCCTTCACCACTTTTTTTTGTCCGCATTCTCCACCAGTGTAACGGGGTGGAAGGAACACGCGACAAGGAGAGCTCCAATAAATACCCCGGAGGGTGGATTTATTCACAGGGAATGTGCTCAAGTGAGTGCGCTGTGTCGTGAGGTGAGTCGAGGCTTCTCCGTGCGTGAGTCGGTGCTTCTCCGTGAGCATGATCCAGTGCCAGGGAGTCCGTGCGGTGCTCGTGCATGGGCTGCTTGGTCACGGGCTGGTTTCTGTAATGCAAAGGAGACAACACGTTAGCTTTCCGCTTCTGGGAGACCATCTCTTCCCCACTTCCTCGGGCCTCACGCGGCTTATCTGGCCGTGGGCTGATGACTCTCAGCTGTGACCAATCAGCCCGTGATGAGCGGGTGCAGGTGTTCCTCGTCCGTTTCCAGGGCAACGCTGATGTGAGCTCGGGACACTCGTCACAATATATTTGAAATTACACGTTTAAAATTGTGTAATACTTCAGATTATTGTATATTATAATATTGTATGTAATATTGAATAACACACTACAATTATAATTATAATCAAGGGCTTTACATAGGTTTAGTTAGTTGCCATCAAAAGTAAAAAAAAAAAAAAAAAAAACTTCTCTGAAGCATGGCAAAGGATTATTAAAACAATGCTTTAAAATAAAATGTGTCATTACAATTAAATGTGTACTTAAGTGTGTTAAGAAACATAGTCATGAATGTGCACTCTTTATATACACTTTAAAGGGCCTTTTATTCCATTAATATTATATGTAGGTGCAGTGTTTATATATATATATATATATATATATATATATATATACACACACACATTCGTTGTCAGAATTATTGGCACCCTTGGTAAATATGATCAAAGAAGGCTGTGAAAATAAATCTGCATTGTTAATCATTTTGATCTTTTTTTTTTTAAATCACAAATATCTAATCTTTCATTGAACTAAAATAATTGAAAACGGGAGAAAATCTCATTATGAAATACATGTTTTTCTCAAATAAACGTTGGACACAATTATTGGCACCCCTAGAAATTCTTGTGAGTAAAATATCTGTGAAGTATATTCCCATTCATAGTTTTTAAATTTTGAGCATACCAGGGTGATTATGAACATGAAATTATCCAGCCATGGCTTCCTGTTTCACAGGAATATAAATAGGAGGGAAAACAAAGGCCAAATTCCCTTAATCATCCATCACAATGAGAAAAACCAAAGAATATATTTCTGATGTGCAGCAAAAGATAATTTAGCTTCACAAATTAGTGAAGTGGCTTTAAGAAAAGAGCTAGAGCAGTAAAAATGACCATTTCCACCATCAGGGCAATAATTAAGAATTTCCAATCAACAGAAAATGTTACAAATCTGCCTGGAAGAGGACGTGTGTCTATATTGTACTAATGCACGGTGAGGAGGAGAGTTTGAGTGGCTAAAGACTCTCCAAGGACCAAAGCTGGAGAACTGCAGAAAATAGTTGAGTCTCAGGGTCAGAAAACCTTAAAAAAACAAACAAAACAAACAAACAAACAGCACCTACACCACATGTTGTTTGGGAGGGTTTCAAGAAAAAAAATCAAGAAAAGAAAATGCTCTCATCCAAAAACAATCCCCAGCATATTCTGTTGTCAGACACGACTGGAACTTCAAATGGGACTGGCTTCTACGGTTAGATGTAACTAAAAAATTAGATTTTTAGCAACAAACACTCAAGGTGGGTTTGGTGCACACAGGGATAAAAAGTACCCCATGTGTACAATGAAATATACTGCTGTATTTTTAATGTTGTGGGCCTATATTTCTGCTGGAGGTCCTGGACATCTTGTTTAGATACATGGCATCTTTGATTCTATCAAATACCAACAGATAAAAAAT
>NW_015506535.1:106524-110536 GCF_001515645.1 Sinocyclocheilus grahami
CGTCGTCGCGGGCGATGTGCGGTGCACCGTCTCGATCAGGCTCCTGAAGTCCCTCTTCAGTGTCTCCGTCTGCCGCAGCTTGGTGTCGTTAGCCCCCGCGTGAAGCACGACCGCTCCGGGGCTCTCGTCACCCTTCAGGATCGCGGGTATCTGCGCAGAAACATCGAGAACACGAGCACCAGGGAAACAGTGAGTGTGCACTTTACCTTCGGCTAACGTAGCACGGACGTGCCGGACGATGGAGTCTCCGATGATCACAGCGTCGCGTTCCGTCTCGCGGAGGGGAGCGAAGCGGTTCCGGGTGGAGATCTCGAAGACCGGAGGCGGCGGAGGGGGGGAGGTCGTCGTTGCCCGGGACCTGGCTCGCGTCTTCCGATGCGGCTGCACCCAGGGTCCGTGGTGTCCCGGCGCCGGAGGGAAGGACATCTGGGGAGATCGCGTCCTGGGTGCACCGGGCCTGTGCAGAGAAACACACGGAGTAGAGGTGGTGGGAGAGATAGCAGCGCGCTGTATACTTACCTCGGACTTGTGAGCGTCAGCCTGGGATGTTTCCAGCGCGGCTCTCCGCGCTCTCAGCTGGGTCTGCTTTGCCATCAGGTCCCGGATCTGCTTCTCCACGGCCTCCAGCTCGACCTGCACCGACTGCATCTCGAACGTGTCCTCACCTGCACTCAAAGGTAGACACACATCCGCCATTAAAGCAAGTAACAGTGAGTAAAACAATGGAAATGTGTGTGAATAGAGTATTAGTGTAAGCGAGATTAGCGGCAACCATGCTGGCGATGCTAGCGGGCTATATGCTAATAGCGGACTCGGAAGTCAAAAATAGAACTAGTGCTAACAAAGCGCTCTGATTGTTTTTGTTGTAGAATACGATAGGGGATATATTCACACGTTATAAAACTGAAAAAGGATGGTGTATAAAATTGATTTTAAGATAAAAATTAGACGACAAAGAATTAACTTGACGGAGCTCAAACTCAAACCACACGGCAGCAACAAACAGGAAGTGACGTGCAAGACGTGCATTCAAATGAGAGAGAGAGACCCCGAAGCTAGACGTTTCTTCTTATATTAACTAACGTACTCTACGATTAGCTCAGTGAATAATAATAAAAAAAAACATAGACCCGGCTAGAACAAGCGGAGTGATACGAAATTGTTAAAGGGGGTTCCTGTAGCGATACCAGTACAATATCTCACGTTTCTCAACCAATCAGATTTGAGAACCAGAACGAACTGTTGTATAAATATAAATATATATATATATATATAGTACTTTTAAGATTTGAAGTAAACTACAAATGCACATTCAAACCAATCAACCACACTTCTTTTCCACATCATTTGAAAATTATAAAACAACATCTCTTTCTGAGACTTCCATCAACTGAAATTGATTTTTATGTCAGTCTTTTTCACTTTAGACATTGAAACTCAAACCCGTCCAAACCTTTGACCTAACCCATGAAAATGTGATGAGATTCAGTAGATCAGAAATCTCTTTCATCTCATAAACCACTAAAAGACCAACACCATCTTCTGTAAGACTAATCTTCATACAGGACTTCTAAAACATCTCAGTCTAAATGAAATAATTTGCCTGAATTAGTGCAAACCAGCTTTCATGCAGTTTCCACAGTTCATAAAGAATGAACTGGTTTCAGATTTATATGACTAAATCATCTGTAATGATTTGTGGAGAGTAGAAACGATTTAACCTTTCTGCGGCTCCTCTGGGAAATTCACTGCTTCCTTCGAGATGTTCTCATGGGCAATCGGGACACTGATAAAGCTGTGGATTAAAAGGTTCATCAAGGAACAGATGATTCATTGTGACGCATCGATGTACCCTCACTCTCCTAATAATTATAGATGTATTGTCCTCCCACATGTTTGAAGTTTTCTTTCATTGACTGAAATAACATCCGTCCCCTTCATTATCGTCACTCTTGACCCAGAAAGGTCATCTGTGGGGATACGTCTATATGGATCAGACTCAATGTCAAAGAAACCATGGCAGTTTCCTCCCATTTATCCAATTCTACTGACCCACTTGAAGATGTTGTTGTTTACTTATACTAATCATGCATTTTTCATGGGTCACCATTGGGAGTGCAGCCAGGGGATATGCCGGCCATTAGGAATTCTAATCAGGTGCAGTCGTTGCAAAAGGAGAAAGAAATTTACATCCCATCATAGTTCAACCAGCCTTTGCACAGCCTGCACAGGCCCCTGAGTCAGCCGGAAAAAAATGGGTACCTGCGTGCATGCTTTTCTAGGAATGGCCTCTTTAATATGCAAGATGGTATCCAGACTTTCATCCCCAGAATTAGCTGGCAGGAAGTTGGATAAAGGTTTTCCATGCATGCCTTAACAAGCAGCTGTTGATCTGGCAAGCCAGCATGGGGGCATGCGAGTTTGCTGCATGGTTTATATGCTGGTGAAACTTGAGGTTCTGCTCAAAAAATGAGCTATAATAGGATCTCATTCACTTTTGTTGTGCACGTTGCCTCCAGCTTGTAGCATCCACTGCAGATTCATTACAATCCACCCGTAGAGGAGAAATCGACTGCAAGATGTAAAGGTTTGGAGAAAATACAAGCTTTGTTCCATGACCTACACTCTTAAAAATAAAGGTGCTTCACGATGCCATAGAAGAACCTTTTTGTTTTAAGAGTGTAGCAGGCAGCGTTTTCAAAGAGAGCATCCTAAACAGCATGGAACCTCATAAGTTACCAATTTGGAACACTCTATCAGGCAGCAACTCCAAATATGTTTCGGGTATAGTGTAGTTCTTCATACAGTGTTTTTGAAATGTTGTAGTCACGCTGATCTGTGGCTTCTACAGAAGTATACCATTGCTTAATTATTTTCTGTCAAGAAATTAAGTGTGTGTAAGAAATTTTAGATGTTTATTCATTAGCATGTTGCTAAGCTAACAATGTGGTACTTTAACATCCACACAGATAAATTGGGTAAAACAGAAATGTGGATTATATTGCATTGTTTTTTTCTTACTTCATCTGCCATCTTGGGTGAGGATTTTTAGGGAGTTTGTCGCAATGCTTTATGAGATACATTTAGAATTTGACCAAAAGAAGACAAGGCCGTAATACACCAAACCAACATCAAAGAACTAGCAGTAGCGCTAGTTGCGATGTATGTGTCTGGGCTAAAATGTCATGCTTGAACACACAAAGACTACAGTCAATGGCCAACTAGAACATACATTCTGTGCTTGTGTGAGAGGAAATAACTCTCCATACAAGCAGGTGGCAGTAGTCTGTATTTATCATTCAATAAGGTAAACCAAAAACTTCAACACATTCTCACTCCCAACTCGTCACATATTGACGCTTGCCATTATTGTATATATGTTGGGGTGTGTTTTTACAATGTAAACAGTCACAACAGTTTTATTTCCATTACAATTTTTAAACATTTATGAACACTGCCCCTAAACCTACCATTTGTCAATAAAACACAAGATATAACAGCCAGATACAACTACAGTTATAATTTATTCAAAAATATTAATATTCCAAGTCTCCCGAGGCAAAATGATTGATTTGTGAGAGGAATAGACGTGATCGCCGTCTCCGTCCGCCATAAAGCTCATCCTGTGTGCTGCAGTTTGTGCGCAAATTCAAAAAATGTCACCAGAAGAAGCCTTACATCAGCCTTTGGTGTGAAATGCTATTGGCTCTTGTGTGTCTTATGACCGATTGCGTCATGCTATGGGACGGGAGTATCTTTTTGAATGAGATATGAGCGCGTTAACGGAGCGGGATCATTTTCAGCGATTAAAATCTTATGTTTTACTCTCTTCTACGCATAAAGATATTGTTTGGCTTCAGAAGAATTGGAATGCAACACGACTTCTTTGTAATGCTTTTATACTGCTTGTTTATGGACAGTTTTTGCAATAAATATCTGTGACTGTACTTTTGTTTGCCTGCTTCATGTTTTATATTATTCAGAAGTGGGTAGGTTTAGGGTAGGGGTGGGG
>NW_015506535.1:112177-125455 GCF_001515645.1 Sinocyclocheilus grahami
GTGACGTACCGCTCAGCTATTGGACTGATTTCACATGTGATTCAGAGCGTGGGTCACTGAAGGCGTTCCCCTAGTGTTCTCGACGCAGCTCGAGTTCCTGAAGAGGAACGTCTCAGGTTACGTATGTAACCCTAGTTCCTCGAGGGAACGAGACGCTGCGTCTCGGTGCCATACTTCCGGCGTCCCTGCCGGCGCTTGCTTCATTCCTAGAAGCTGACGCTGGCTCCGCCGCACGTGCTTTTATAGCTTCCCGTTCATGACGTCATCCGCCGTGACGTACCGCTCAGCTATTGGACTGATTTCACATGTGATTCAGAGCGTGGGTCACTGAAGGCGTTCCCCTAGTGTTCTCGACGCAGCGTCTCGTTCCCTCGAGGAACTAGGGTTACATATGTAACCTGAGACGTTCTTCTATGGCATCGCTTGAAGAACCTTTTTAAGCACCTTTATTTTTAAGAGTGTAGCAGGCAGCGTTTTCAAAGAGAGCATCCTAAACAGCATGGAACCTCATAAGTTACCAATTTGGAACACTCTATCAGGCAGCAACTCCAAATATGTTTCGGGTATAGTGTAGTTCTTCATACAGTGTTTTTGAAATGTTGTAGTCACGCTGATCTGTGGCTTCTACAGAAGTATACCATTGCTTAATTATTTTCTGTCAAGAAATTAAGTGTGTGTAAGAAATTTTAGATGTTTATTCATTAGCATGTTGCTAAGCTAACAATGTGGTACTTTAACATCCACACAGATAAATTGGGTAAAACAGAAATGTGGATTATATTGCATTGTTTTTTCTTACTTCATCTGCCATCTTGGGTGAGGATTTTTAGGGAGTTTGTCGCAATGCTTTATGAGATACATTTAGAATTTGACCAAAAGAAGACAAGGCCGTAATACACCAAACCAACATCAAAGAACTAGCAGTAGCGCTAGTTGCGATGTATGTGTCTGGGCTAAAATGTCATGCTTGAACACACAAAGACTACAGTCAATGGCCAACTAGAACATACATTCTGTGCTTGTGTGAGAGGAAATAACTCTCCATACAAGCAGGTGGCAGTAGTCTGTATTTATCATTCAATAAGGTAAACCAAAAACTTCAACACATTCTCACTCCCAACTCGTCACATATTGACGCTTGCCATTATTGTATATATGTTGGGGTGTGTTTTTACAATGTAAACAGTCACAACAGTTTTATTTCCATTACAATTTTTAAACATTTATGAACACTGCCCCTAAACCTACCATTTGTCAATAAAACACAAGATATAACAGCCAGATACAACTACAGTTATAATTTATTCAAAAATATTAATATTCCAAGTCTCCCGAGGCAAAATGATTGATTTGTGAGAGGAATAGACGCGATCGCCGTCTCCGTCCGCCATAAAGCTCATCCTGTGTGCTGCAGTTTGTGCGCAAATTCAAAAAATGTCACCAGAAGAAGCCTTACATCAGCCTTTGGTGTGAAATGCTATTGGCTCTTGTGTGTCTTATGACCGATTGCGTCATGCTATGGGACGGGAGTATCTTTTTGAATGAGATATGAGCGCGCGTTAACGGAGCGGGATCATTTTCAGCGATTAAAATCTTATGTTTTACTCTCTTCTACGCATAAAGATATTGTTTGGCTTCAGAAGAATTGGAATGCAACACGACTTCTTTGTAATGCTTTTATACTGCTTGTTTATGGACAGTTTTTGCAATAAATACCTGTGACTGTACTTTTGTTTGCCTGCTTCATGTTTTATATTATTCAGAAGTGGGTAGGTTTAGGGTAGGGGTGGGGCTAGGCGCTCCAGTGAGAGAATACATTTATATAAAACGATTTCTGAATTTTACAAATGCATGCAAACCACTGAATTAAGACAACTGAAAACAATGGAGGACCCTGCATGTCGAAAAAATTATGTTAAAGGGGTATCTTGAGTGTCTAAAAGCGACGCCAAGGGGTCCTGACCAAGCGTCAATATGTGACGAGTTGGGAGTGAGAACGTGTTGAAAACTTGCACTTGTTTACTAAGCTAAACAGCCAATCAGGGGTGTGTTTCCCAAAAGCAACTATGGTTACAAGTTCCGTTGTAACCAATAGAGGTCAATGGAACTTGCAATCGTAGTAAGCTAACAATGGTTTTAGGAAACCACAGAGTGATTCAACATGCTCAATCGCGCTAATAAGCCAGTGTCAGGGTCTGACTAGTGCTACTGTTGTGGAACACGACATAAAATCTGAGCTGACAGATGCTCAACGTTGGTCTGAAGTTGACTGATGACTGGCTGTTGGCTTGGTGTATCAAGGCCTTTTGAAACAGCCTTTGCATCACAAGTCTAAGTTTATTTTAATGATATTTTGTCAAAATCCACTCCCCTTGTGAAAAACCCAACTTAATCAGGTTAGATGTGCCAAAACAAGTTGTAACAATTTGGCAATTTGTAACTGTTTTGTTTTGTCAAATTTGTAGCTAATTTGTATGAATTTGTATAGTCTCATTCCTATGCTTTTGGCCAATCTGCTTGCACCACACATAGGTTTTTATGTGTTTCATATTGTACAAATTCATACAAAATTGCTACATCATAGTTGTGTTTTCACATGAGATTGGGTTAGATGTGCAGTAGCTGCTGTATGGAAGTTTGCTTTGAATAGATTTCAGCACCAGATCTTAGAGGGAAGCACAAAGGACAGTCATGGTCTGGTTTGAGGTAATTTCAAGGTGGAGATGCATCTAGCCGAGCAATACACTTGTGAATAGGAGGGATGCTGGAATATGTGTATGTTGGGGGAAGGGTGTATATTTCAGGATTATGTGGAGGAAACACAATATGTCCAGTAATGGCTCTGCTGTATGTTATTTAAAGCATAATGATATGCACTAGCATTCAAAAGCTTTGAATGACCTAAACGTGTTCATGTTTAGATGGAAACTGTTATGTTGATTGATAGATAGATTCTATAGTTGTTCTATTCCTTGAATTTTCCATTTGCAGCTATTACAGCTTTCAGAAAATGTTCTAGCTGTAATGTTTTGAGAGAAAATTTCATCCCACGCCTTCTGTAGCACTTCCCAGAGGTGCGACCGGCTTGTAGGGCACTTTTCCCTGACCTTACACTTAAGCGCATCCCACAGGAGCTCAGTGTGGTTTAAATCAGGCGATAGTGCAGGCTAGTCCATCAAAGACAGTACTCTGGCTCCCTGTTTCTTCCCCAAATAGGTTTTGCATAGCTCAGAAGTATGCTTCGGATCTTCGTAGTGCTGCATGATGAAATTTGAACCAATCAAGTGCTGACACAGGGGATGGCATGACGTTGTGAAATAGAATGGTAACCTTTCTTGTTCCTTGCACTCTGTATCAATCTCCCAGCTCAACAGCACCAAAGCAGACCCATTCAATTACACTCATACATACACGAATACATTCATGCTTGACAGAAAGCATCAAGCATCCTTTCATTTGCTATATGTTTAACATGCGCACTCTTCCTTGATTTAAACCCCTCAAACTCATTTGCACAGGGTACTCTTGTCAGTCACCCACCATCCAGTGTTTGTTCTTTTGCTCATTTATCTTTTTATTTTATTTTCCAGTTTCAGCTTTTTAAACATTTCCTTTAAGTCCAACATCCCGGAGTTCTTTTGTATATCTCGGCTTGAGCAGTTCTGGGTCTTTGTTAAAATTTTTGCAAGAGCAGTAGTGGACACCTTTGTATGAAATCTTCATTTCCTTGGCAAGCATACATGGAATCACCTTAATTTTGCAATGAATATATTAATAAATAAGAATTTGACTTGGAGTTACAATATGTTGCAAACCAAGGAAGGAAAATGTACCTTCTTTATTAAACAGAAGATTGGGTTTCAGGTGTGCTTTTACAAAGGTTTGAGCTGAAAGATCATTAAATCACTAAAAGAATGAGTGTTGCAGTTCGATAAACAGTCGAACTGTACAGTAATTTTCAGCAATAGTAATGTTCTGGATAATAGTAGTGAAAAAGTGGTGAATAAAAGTATCAGTTTCTGTCAAAAACATTCATATTTATGTGTGTATAGTATATGTATGTTCTGGAATTGAACCACTAAATGATGAGATCAGCCGTGTACTCATTACTATTGAGTTGCTATAGGGTTGTGACTTAAAGTCTTAGGTCTGGGACAAAATGCTTGGGCATTCGGCAGAATGAAATGTAACTAAGTGCCAATTGCGTTTAAAAGTTTGTTTTTCCCCAGTTGTCTGGAAACTTTATGAGAAACCAGAACACAATATCTGGATTAAATTGAATTGTAAGAAGCAGCAGTGCCACTTGCATTGCGTTATGAATTGTATTCTGGCACATTTCAGAATGCACCAATGAATGATATCAAGTTTGCGTAGCCAGAAGCGCTTGCATTGAGTCATAGATTGCTGGACAAATGTAGCGAAAATTCTGGGAAATCAAATGTTACCAGTAAAACAGTCTCCTAGCCTGGAGAATATACTCCTACAGACTGCACACAGTTCGTTTACTGGCTGTCTGATGCATATTTAGCACAAAACCAAAGAAAACGCGCTCCAATCAGATTGTCTACCAAGCAACTTTCAAGAGTCATGGTGTACAACTTTTGTACACACTTCCTCCTCCACCTTTCACTGACTTCTTTACACACTTTGGGTTCAGTCTTCCCCCAGCTTGACGCTGAACATAATATTTCCTATTGGACCCAAATAAATTAAACTTGCTTTCATCACGGAAGTGAACTTTGGATCAGTTCTTCTCTCTCCACACAAAATACTCCTAAGTTAGCCTTTTGATTCTTTCTCCTCATGAGAAGTTGACCCTGTTCGGCACTGAACTGGTAAGCAATTCCAGCTGCAGTGTTGAACCGATTGCCCATTGATATTCTCATTATCCTTTCCTCTCGCACATTTGTCTTTTGTGGATGACCAGCCTTTTGGGGGGACTTAAATGAGTTAGTGACATTGTAAAGATGCAGTATTCTAGAAATCACAGACTTTCTCTTGCTATGGCTGCTATTATTGGCCTTCATCTGGACAACCTGCTGTCGGAGGGTTTCAGTTACTTTAGAACGGCTCTTGCAAAGTCAGTGAAAACTGAAAAGTTAGATTGCCAGTTAAATAGAGTTTGTTAGATAATTAAGGAAATTAGCATGTGGTGCCAGTGTAACACCAATAACTGGGAGGTATCTGAAAGTGTTCTGTAATTTTGATCAGTGTTCTTTTTCAAATATCTCATTTAAGTTTTTTATACTGTGCATCAGAATAGATTTAACTTATGAAATATGCCTAAAAAGCTGTGCCTTTACTCCTGTGAGGATAACTTCAAATAGGACTAAGCAGTGACCTCAAAGTTTAGGAAATTGTAAGTTGTTCTCTTATTTTGATCTCCGCTGTATTTGATCAAAAACAAAATAAAAACAGTAATATTGTAAAATATTTTTAGAATTTAAATAACTGTTTTGTATTTGAATATAATCTAAAATGTTATTCATTCTGTGATGGCCAAGCTGAATTTTTAGCATCATTACACCAGTCTTCAGTATCACAGTCTTCATTCCAACATGTTGATTTGCTGCACAACAAACATTTCTTATTATTATTATTAATGTTGAAAACAGTTGTGCCTTGATAAATTTTTTATGCTTTGATGAGTATAAAATTATCAATATAATTTTGGTAAAACACGTCTTTACTGTCACTTTAGATTAATTGAATGCATTCTTGCTGAATAAAATAATTAATTAATATATATATATATATATATATATATATATATCTTATTGAACCCAAACTTTTGAACAGTAGTGTGTTTTCCCCTAGAATGTATTATCTGTACACATTTGTACAAAACATGCATTTGTTCATTGATCAAGCATTTAACACTTGCTATTTTTGATATAACAATTTTATTACAAAATTTAGACCTTTTTCATCTTTCAGTGCTGCCATGCTTTTAGCATATAACAATACAGTATAAAATCTCAACCCAAAATGAGCTAATAAAAGCAGTTATTCTTTAATGCTGTTGCAGCATTTAGATGTTCATGCTGTTTTCTGTACATGTAACATTCCTTGAAAAATACAAACACCTGCCGAACACGCCACAATTAAAACAATTTTGAATTATCAGCCTATTCTCGCAAACCGTTTGAACTGTTACGAGGCGTAATCAACATAACGTATCAGTAGTTACACAAGGAAAGAAAGAGATAAATAGAAGTACACTGCAAATAATGTGTCGAGATCTGATCGTTTCAACAGCCCAAGGCACCCAGGCTTGAAATATGTTGGCAATTATCAAGTTATTTTTTACAAACCCACACACACACACACACACACACACACATACACAGACACACCAACAAAAAAAGAACAAACAAAAATGCTTAAGCAGGAGGTGATAAGACAGAACAAAAGCATGAGAGAAAAAAAGAAGAAGAAAAGAACACACTCAGCTTTGCTTCTTTTACATTCTACATCCGAAGTTCACAGTGAGTATCCCAGGCAGTGGGTAGATCTATCTAATAATCCTGATGGGGAACATTAACCTAAGTGGTTCAGAAATCTACTGCGAGACTACATGGCTTCCTCTTCGAAGGAAGAGGTCAAATGATCCAGGCTGTAAATATGGAAGTCTGAGCCATATTGTGTTAAGTAGTTTTCCGGTAAGGCGTTGCTTGCCCAACAGACAACCAGAGAAGAGCAGAACCACGGTGCCTTCAAACTAAGACCAACACCAGCATTTGCCTTCAAGATCCAGAAACAAATGACAAAAACGTGATTGTTTTAAGTGTTAAGAGACAAGAAATATTGAAATATCTAGAAAATTCCAGTTGATTTTGATGTCTATGTTTGTTCTTGATTGACAATGTTCTTTAAGGATGCATGATTTGGTAACAGACACCTGGAAACTCATATCTCTCATTGGCTGGGAGATTTCTGTGCTCTTTTAGTTCAGTTGGCGACAGGCCTCAAATGTCCATTTCGAAGCTCCTCCGTAGATCTCAATGCTGGTTTCCAACCAAGAGAAGACGTTCCCGACTTGTGCTTTGCTGCTGCATGTGGCCAAATTATAAATCTCTCCCACGGACAGCTTTCGGTCCCAGATGTTGAAATTCGCCATGTCACCGACAAACGCTTGAGTGGCATCAAACCCTCCACCGAGAGTATCCTGCAGGTGGATAACATTTATTTGAGATGCTGATAAAATAAACGCTGAATGCCTTCAAAGGCATATGATTGGTCCCTGTTAACCTTTGAAGCTAATCTGCCCATAAATGATTCAAATGTGCTTTTCATCCCTACAGGCATCTTTGAAGGTATCTGCATTTCAAATGGGCCAAAATCTTGTCTATTGGTTGTTTTATAGAGTGTTTTAGAATGGACTGTTTTCAATGAGATCTTCTTATAATTGGCTCTGTTCCTAAACCTTTGATTGGCTTCTAAAGGTGCGGCGATATTGCCATTGTTTCATGGGTGAAATCAATAGGAATCCACCTGATCAGGAATTTCAGATCAGGGCAAACGATTTGATTTGTTGACCAACATATATTTATATATATATCTTATTGAACCCAAACTTTTGAACAGTAGTGTGTTTTCCCCTAGAATGTATTATCTGTACACATTTGTACAAAACATGCATTTGTTCATTGATCAAGCATTTAAAAGCACTATCACACTTGCTATTTTTGATATAACAATTTTATTACAAAATTTAGACCTTTTTCATCTTTCAGTGCTGCCATGCTTTTAGCATATAACAATACAGTATAAAATCTCAACCCAAAATGAGCTAATAAAAGCAGTTATTCTTTAATGCTGTTGCAGCATTTAGATGTTCATGCTGTTTTCTGTACATGTAACATTCCTTGAAAAATACAAACACCTGCCGAACACGCCACAATTAAAACAATTTTGAATTATCAGCCTATTCTCGCAAACCGTTTGAACTGTTACGAGGCGTAATCAACATAACGTATCAGTAGTTACACAAGGAAAGAAAGAGATAAATAGAAGTACACTGCAAATAATGTGTCGAGATCTGATCGTTTCAACAGCCCAAGGCACCCAGGCTTGAAATATGTTGGCAATTATCAAGTTATTTTTTACAAACCCACACACACACACACACACACACACACATACACAGACACACCAACAAAAAAAGAACAAACAAAAATGCTTAAGCAGGAGGTGATAAGACAGAACAAAAGCATGAGAGAAAAAAAGAAGAAGAAAAGAACACACTCAGCTTTGCTTCTTTTACATTCTACATCCGAAGTTCACAGTGAGTATCCCAGGCAGTGGGTAGATCTATCTAATAATCCTGATGGGGAACATTAACCTAAGTGGTTCAGAAATCTACTGCGAGACTACATGGCTTCCTCTTCGAAGGAAGAGGTCAAATGATCCAGGCTGTAAATATGGAAGTCTGAGCCATATTGTGTTAAGTAGTTTTCCGGTAAGGCGTTGCTTGCCCAACAGACAACCAGAGAAGAGCAGAACCATATATATATATATATATATATCTTATTGAACCCAAACTTTTGAACAGTAGTGTGTTTTCCCCTAGAATGTATTATCTGTACACATTTGTACAAAACATGCATTTGTTCATTGATCAAGCATTTAACACTTGCTATTTTTGATATAACAATTTTATTACAAAATTTAGACCTTTTTCATCTTTCAGTGCTGCCATGCTTTTAGCATATAACAATACAGTATAAAATCTCAACCCAAAATGAGCTAATAAAAGCAGTTATTCTTTAATGCTGTTGCAGCATTTAGATGTTCATGCTGTTTTCTGTACATGTAACATTCCTTGAAAAATACAAACACCTGCCGAACACGCCACAATTAAAACAATTTTGAATTATCAGCCTATTCTCGCAAACCGTTTGAACTGTTACGAGGCGTAATCAACATAACGTATCAGTAGTTACACAAGGAAAGAAAGAGATAAATAGAAGTACACTGCAAATAATGTGTCGAGATCTGATCGTTTCAACAGCCCAAGGCACCCAGGCTTGAAATATGTTGGCAATTATCAAGTTATTTTTTACAAACCCACACACACACACACACACACACACACATACACAGACACACCAACAAAAAAGAACAAACAAAAATGCTTGAAGCAGGAGGTGATAAGACAGAACAAAAGCATGATTAAAAAGAAAAGAACACACTCAGCTTAGCTTGTTTTACATTCTACATCCGAAGTTCACAGTGAGTATCCCAGGCAGTGGGTAGATCTATCTAATAATCCTGATGGGGAATAGTAACTTAAGTGGTTCAGAAATCTACTGCGAGACTACATGGCTTCCTCTTCGAAGGAAGAGGTCAAATGATCCAGGCTGTAAATATGGAAGTCTGAGCCATATTGTGTTAAGTAGTTTTCCGGTAAGGCGTTGCTTGCCCAACAGACAACCAGAGAAGAGCAGAACCACTGTGCTTTCAAGCTAAGACCAACATCAGCATATGCCTTCAAGATCCAGAAATACATGACAAAAACGTGATTGTTTTAAGTGTTAAGAGACAAGAAATATTGAAATATCTAGAAAATTCCCGTTGACTTTGATGTCTATGCTTTTTCTTGATTGAAAATGTTCTTTAAGGATGAATGATTTGGTAACAGACTCCTGGAAACTCGTATCTCTCATTGGCTGGGAGATTTCTGTGCTCTTTTAGTTCAGTTGGCGACAGGCCTCAAATGTCCATTTCGAAGCTCCTCCGTAGATCTCAATGCTGGTTTCCAACCAAGAGAAGACGTTCCCGACTTGTGCTTTGCTGCTGCATGTGGCCAGGTTATAAATCTCTCCCACGGACAGCTTTCGGTCCCAGATGTTGAAATTCGCCATGTCACCGACAAACGCTTGAGTGGCATCAAACCCTCCACCGAGAGTATCCTGCAGGTGGATAACATTTATTTGAGTATTGAGATGCTAATAAAATAAACGCAGAATGCCTTCAAAGACATGTGATTGGTCCCTGTTAACCTTTGAAGCTAATCTGCCCATAAATGATTCAAATGTGCTTTTCATCCCTACAGGCATCTTTGAAGGTATCTGCATTTCAAATGGGCCAAAATCTTGTCTACTGGTTGTTTTATAGAGCGTTTTAGAATGGACTCTTTTCAGTGATATCTTCTTATAATTGGCTCTGTTAATATTCTATAGTAATTCTATAGAGTTTAAGTACTAAAAAGCTAAATAATAGTTTGCTCCACTAAGCATAAAAGACAATGAATAAAATATCAGCTGCAATTAGGGGTGTATGATAATTATTGTCTAAGATAATATCGTAATTGCTGTTTTGATTATGTGCAAGCTGACATTATTGAGTATGTATATGCAAAAACAAACAAAAACTTGTCTTTAGAGTCCAAAAGCATTCACTGCTTGATGAAACCTATTAGTATTCAGTTACAATTAGTATTTCAAGTTATGAAAGCAAAAACATTTCTGTACAGATTTTTTTTAAAATATAAAATATGATATAGGCTCGTTTAGTAATATCACACAAGCAAGAGTGCCGTTTTCCCGAATATCAGCATGTGAATGTGATTGCAAATGTGACATTAATTTTATAAATCAGTTCAACAAACAATAAGTTATTTAGTGATATATTGAGTGCGTTTCATTTCAGATACAATATTGATTGTTGTTTTTTTCTGTTTCTGTAATGAAAATTGTTCCAAACAAAGCTGAAACAGGACATTTGTGCATCTCAGAGAAACACTGCAGTGTTTAATTCCTGAATGAATCTGTTTTTGAATTAATGATTTGATTCAATGATTCAATGGTCCAGTTGTTAAGACAGTTTCATTTATAAATTAATCAGCTGTTTTGAATGAATCGTTTGAATGAATGATTCAGTGAATCACTTATTAAGACAGAGACTTGCCGCCACCTACTGGTGGTTTTAGTGTCATTTAAACCAGCCAAGGTACCAGCACAATGTTGATATTTATCGTTATCGAAAATATCGAGATACCATTTTTTGCCAGTATCGCACAACCCTAGCTGCATTATGGCATTGCCTATTCTAAAAAAGATACATGTAATGCTGCCTTTCAATTTAGCCCAAACTAGGTGTTTTACAAATCAGCAGTGAAGCTTCCTAACTTTTAGACCAGCTTTTGCCTGAGAGAAAGCCTACAATGTCTTAAAATACAGCTATGTGGGCAGCTCATTATGTTTTGGAACAGAGCCATTGTGTATTCTTCACTCATCATTAAATCATCGTTGTGTAACATCTTGAACTACCACGCCACACTTTGCTGTATTGATGAGTGAATTAAGGTTAAACAGAGGATGCATACCTGCTCTTGTCCCAGAATCAATACCCCTTGTGGTTTGATTGGATGGTAAGGGGCCAGACTGTCCCCATTTCCCCTCATTACACCATCCTGATAAGCTTCCCACACTCCATCTCGAGTTGTCCATGTGATACAAATGTGATGCCATTTCCCATCATTGATCAGGAAAGGCAGCTTAGCAACCTACATCAAAAGAGGGCAAAAACCAGAAGAAACCTAAAGATCTGTGTGTCTGTCTCCTTTAAAGGAATACAATTATGACTTTAAATGTGAAGAAAAACCATGCATTCTTAAATTTCCCAAATGACAATTCATATTTTTCTCAATATTGTTCAGGTCAGTGCTTATAAAGCGTGAATGTACCTTATCATTGATGAGCATTTCCATTGGGTTGTTTCCCCACTCAATAAGAACCAGTTCATTGGCCTGTCCTGGGACTGCATATGAGAAAGGCGTCCCCACTCCTGGAGAGGCGTTGGATTTGAGCCACATGCAGACGGTGAAGGCGTACATCTCTGGCAGGCTCTTCTTGACTTTAGCATACATGTAGTTGGTCCTCAGAGGGAATGTCAGCTGGAATTTATCCAGTGGTCTGTTTTCCTTTTGGCCTGTTATTACAAAAAAAAATACATGAATGCATTTAAATAATGAGTCCTCTAATTTTGTCAAAGACATACAGTCTACAAAATCTCTATACATAATTCTCAGTAGCTTTTTATTGCTGTCCATAAATGCATCCATGCATCACAATGAAAGCAAAATATAAGTCATCATGTGTGTTTAAAGTATATTTCTAGGGAATAAAAAAGCATTTATTGATTTTATTTGGTTCTTTTTGCCTGGGGAAAGACAAGCACTCTAGTGCTGTCATCCCACCAGGAAGCCTCCCTCCTCTCATTTATTTCTACTCTAGTGTTTGATGCTCGCAACAAGTAATAAGGCATAAAAGTCACAATCAATGGGCATCATTACTAAGGTAGAGAAATAGCTCAAACAAAAATTGTATTCTATCATATAGTTTACTAACCCTCAAGTTATTCCAAACCCACACAATATTCTCTCTACCATGGATGACATTTGCATGTTACATTTACAGTACCTTTGCATGTTAGACTGCAATTTAAGTTGTTAGGAACTAAATAAAACATCATTTATAATCAATAAAATGTAATTTCTTTAATTAATTGCCTAAAAAATATTGAAAAACATTTTAAAGGGGTCATATGATGTTGCTAAAAAGGACATTATTTTGTGTATGCGGTTTAAGGTTAAAAAAACACATTATTTTCCACATACTTCCACATTATTGTTTCTCCTATGCCCCGCCTTTCTGAAACGCGTTGATTTTTACAAAGCTCATCAGTCTGAAAAGTAAGGTGTGCTCTAATTGGCCAGCTATCCAGTGCGTTGTGATTGATTGATTGATTACATCAAGTGTGTGATGGAAATGTTACGCCCCTACCATACTGTGATGCCGTGTATCCGGCCGGAGCGACGAGACAAAACCAATAAAACCCATTATAAACGAGGCATTTGTTGCATCCAGTGGGGACATAATTACTGATTATAATGACTCATACTGTCTTTTTACGCATTGCGTTGCATCGCGCCGTGTAAACATAAAACCATGTCTGCATTTGTGATCAGAGAAATGACAAACAAGCGCTACTCTACACTGCTCAAAACTCGTGTTTGAATCATCAGTGTCAAATCCTTTAAATATGAAAACGTAACGTTACTTACAGTCTGTGAGTCAGAACAGCCGGCATTGTAGTCTACTCTCCCAGGATCAGGAAACAGTCTTCCATAAAATGTGCTGCACACATCTGAATATTTGGGTTGAACTGTTCTGGAACAGTGTTGTAAATACAACTTAACCACTGATTTCTAGTCGTGTCCATTTTTGGAAGGCCAAACAAAGTAGTTTCGCTTTCACAACGAAACACAGCGTC
>NW_015506535.1:125811-145221 GCF_001515645.1 Sinocyclocheilus grahami
AGCAGAGGCGGGCGGGCTTGAGAACGGCTTGCGGCAACCACATGTGACGACCCCGGGCTGGACTCCGCTTCATCCACAGTGAAAGCCAATCCGGCGATCCACAGCGCGAAGTTGATGTAATCCCTCAGCGACCAGCACGGATCAGCTTCAGGCATGACGAAGCGGATATCGTCCTCTTTTGGAAGGCCAAACAAAGTAGTTTTGCTTTCACAACGAAACACACGGCAACAACAATACTACAGCGAGAATCAAAGTTACGCCTTCTTTCTTTGTGTGAACATTTGGGCGGTGTTATGCAAATCTTCCCACATCGTGACGTAGACATGTGGGGGCGTGTTAGAATGAGCCGTTTTAGGTAGGCGTGGTTAACTCTTAACTTTTATAAAGAATATCTCTTTGGATTTGAGACTTTAGTCTTTGCTACTTTACAGATCTTCTTTATGCACCACAAGCTTGTAACACTCCAAAGAGAAAGGAAAAATTGAAATCGCATCATATGACCCCTTTAATCCACATCCTGCCCAATGTACTCATCTAAACAAATTCTTCTGAACATAGTAACTCGAAACTGTTATTTATTTTGTATACATTTAGGACTCTTTATTATGATCCCATTAGTTAATGTAGTTACTAGCATTACTTTTGGGGTATCTTTCCATTTTAAACCTAAATGTAAGATGTAAGATTCAAACAGACACACACACACACACACACTTATCAAAATTAATACTTAGTCCAAATTAACTATCCCATTCTGTCTTGTTGACTTATAGAAGCATGACTTTGAATTTATAACATTTACATAGAATGACGATTAAATGTGATTTACTGTATGTACTAGGGCAAACCCTTTCTAAATAGCATTAAATAGCACAAGCAATTTGACACAAGCTGACACAGCAGCTCGGCCGCATGAAACTATATGCTCATTCACTTCTTGGAAGCACTTAATCTAAAGTGCTCTCATGCTTTTGACAACTTGGGTCATACACTTTTCCGTTACAGCTCGATCTGACCTTGCCTCATTTCAGATGCATTACGTTCCATATTAGTTCTATATTTTCATTAACCATTTTTATTGCTTGGATCAATTAATCATTCAAAGCACATCGCTTTTGTGAGCTACAGATGATTTTCAGCAAATACCTTAAATTGTGATGCCTTCAGCACACATATTTATAACATGGCTTCACGTGAGTGGGAGTACATTGAATGACTATTTTTTGTGCAGTTTTGGAGCTTTACGATGTGCATCGCCATACGTATCTATTTGGATGGAAAAGCTCAGCACAGACATTCTGCAACGTATCTCTGTACTTCACAGAAGAAAGTAAATCTTATTTCTTTGGGATGACATTATGGTGAGTAAATGCTGAAAATCCATATTCTATGAATGCCTTTTAGACTGTACAAGGCTGTGGGACATTATGCATTTTAATGACTGATAAAAACGTGATTCACGTGAATGAAAATTCACAAAACTCATGAGCTTGCAAAAACTCTCTGGTTCCCATCTGTAAATCATGCTATAAAGCTGGTTGGGTGGAATTGGATATGCAAAGCAATGCAGCTCTGTGGACCCCCCTCCTCTCCTGCGACACACCAGCGCGACACTACGACGCCAATTTATTATCCACGCTGGCATCTCCAAGAATATTTTCCACGTAGAAAAACAGGTCAAGAAAGCGCCCGATACATTTACATGACATGTACATGATAGGTGGAGCAGAAATGCGAATGCTTACCTTTCTCTAGGTCGGTTATTCTCTGGTGCAGTGAGGTGAGAGTGGACTCGACGCGTCCGCGCTGTTCGCTCTCGTTGCGCAGCCCGGGCTTTCCTTCCTCCAAACCGTTCACACGGGACAGGACCTGCTTCTCCAGGTCGTCAATTTTGGTCTGCAGAAGATCCTTCAAGCTGTTCGCCTGGACGGAGTTGTTATTCCGGCTAAATTGCTACGAAAGAAAAATGTGAACATCTGTTTGCGAGAGGAACGTTTGATTTAAGTTTAATAAAAAAAACGCTACGGTCACTGTTTAAGAACCTTAAACAGGTACACACTGCTGCTAGGAGTCAAATATATTCCATATCCAAATAATTTAAGTTGCATATCACTATTTAAGTCAAATATTATTGCATACCTCACTAAAATAAAATAAAAAAAAGTCCAGATGTGTTTTTTTAACACTCATGTTTAAGATTATTGGCTGTTTGTTTGTTACATTTGCATTACAGCCATAAGAATTAAATGCGTAATGATGAACAAAAATAGTTTACGTTAAAAATACGCCAAACGTTCAGGGTTCAAGAGCGGCCACATCAATAGTGTGGAAGATTTTATATAGTTAGTTTTATTATTTATTTATTTGATTTTAATCTACGTTTTTCTGTCTACAGTCTCGGGTAGGCTAATGCGTCTTTTAAAAAAAGAGGATTGTGCGCTAAAATTTAGCACCGCTTTACTTAAAACTACAGTGAAGTGGTGTAAAATAAAACATTAAAGTTGCGAGAATCGCAACACCGTTCAATCTGAATGCATTCTCAAATAAATCCACCGTGCTCGACATGGAAGAAAGCGCTCCAGGAGAACAAACATACCTCCAGGCTCTCCAGCCTCTGCTTGAGTGACTGTAAAGTCCGTGAGAGTTGAGTCAGTGTGTCCGTCGGACCCCTCGACACATCTCCCATTGTGTTCTTGGTGCCCGTTTCCTTCCGTCGTCCGCCGACCCTCGCGTCTCCAGGCTCGGACGCGCTCTGACTTTCGCACCTCGTCAGCTTGGAAGTCAGTTCCCTGATGGTTTCCTTCTGGTTCATGATTGTTTCCTTCTGTTGCAGCACCGTCTCTCTGAGTTGCATGACCGTGCTCTTGAGATCCTCCCCAGGCACGCTGTTCTGCAGTGTAGCGGCGCATATGTCCATATCCTTGGGCACGGACGTGCAAATGAACTGGGTCTGTCCAAAGTCCTGGCTCATCCCGTCCGCCAAAAGACAAGAAAGTATCAAAAGTTTCCAGTGCATCCCTCTCGCTCCAGCCTCCATGGCGTGTTTGTTTCCGAAGTCTCTTCTGGACAAGTGATTTCAGCAGCGCTCCTTTTCTCTGTCTGACAGCTTGTGCTGGTTGTAATCTGGTTGTGGTGCGCTCGGGCTTTATATAGCAAGCGCGTCTGCGGCGGTGAGCTGCATCACGCGCCTGATCATGATCTCCCGCCCCTGGATATTAAAGCAGGAAAAAAAAAAGTTTTTACATTCTTTTATAATTTAGAGAGATTTTTTTTAAGTTTAATAAACTTAGGCAATGTATAGGCCCATATTTTATGATAAAATATTGTTGAAATTCTGTTTATTATAAGTAACAAGTATGAATATAATTTATAAATCATTGAAAAGTAGGACATTTCCAGAAATCCCCCTATTTGAACAATCATAACATATTCAATCAAACCAACGAGTTAGGTTACCAGAGCACATTATTCTCTAAAAAACACCCAGTGTTCTCTTAGGAAAAGTAAAATCTGAAAAGAAACAAAGACTGAATAACTGCTCATCGGAATAAGCACTGTTTTTTTTCCCACAGAAACTTATTTATTATTTATCAGTGTTGCATTAGCTGGAAAACAGTCTCTCACAATACTAATAGATTAAGCATTTTTGTTAAAAACAAAAAAGAAAACATAATAAAATCAAATTTTTTTTTTTTAGTATAAAAGAGGATCTAGAAATCTTTTATCACAGATATAAACATTGATGCTTTATACTGAAAATATACAAAAAGCATCTCTGGTTAACACAGTGTAACACTTTGCAATAACATGAGCTTCTACAGAATCGAATTAACAGGCTGTATAATGTTTCTGTATTGATTTAGAAGCATTATGCTGCCATTTCCTTTGTCCACTTCACTAAATGGGTGTCTGAAAGGACTCATGAAGACAACAGCTTAATTAGTGATGAAGCATAATTGCAATATCAGAATGATTATTGGTCCTCTACCGCAGCACACATGCCGTGCATCACTAACGGTAACATTAGTTCCAGCAGTTCTGTCATTGAGTAGTTGGAGGATGTGCTGCTGCAGATGGGTGTAACATCTATTTGCAACAGCTATAGACTACTCTGACAATGGCCACGCTTCTGTGACATTGCACATCTCTCTTGACATCACACTGTTGGCTGATTTCAGTGTTGCAGTGTGAACACCAAAGTGCATTATGGTGGATTCAAAGTGAATCAAAACTGGCTGTTCCATGAATCAGAACTAATAAACTCATACAGCTAGTGCACATTATTACAAAGACGCAAGGGTATCAGGGTAATGTGCATAACACTAAAATAATGCAATAAAAGAAACAACAAATTGAATGTAAAACGTAACAATAATAAAAAAAAAAGGCATGTTCACGGTTCTCTGATTGGTTAATGGTCACATGACATGCAGGTGAACAAATACAATATTTAATTTTTTAGTAAATGTTTTATTTTGATTGCTGTTATTTTAAAAAATAGTTTAAGCTATTTTAAAATTATTGTTCTTTATCTTTGTATTTGTATACGGTTATCCTAAATCACATTGATAAACGAGTTAGGTCAAAAGTAATCTAAAAGTAATTAAAAAGTAGTCCAATTATATAACCTAAAATGTGTAATGTAATGGATTACATTTCTAATTACAATTTTGGTCATGTAAGTTGGCTACAGTTTGTAAGTAATCTACCCAACGCTGATAGAACTAAATAGAACATTGTTTTATTTTCGGTTATTAATTATTTTTATTATTATTATTATTATTATTATTATTATTATTATTATTATTATTATTATTATTATTATTATTATTATTATTATTATTATTATTATTATTATTATTATTATTATTATTATTATTATTATTATTATTATTATTATTATTATTATTATTATTATTTAAATGCATTATACTTCCAGATATGATATAGGTTTTACAGGATTTATGCATTTTTATGTTAAATTTAATATAATAGTTCACCACATATATAACTGTAACTTATAGATAACCAAGAAGTTTTAGTGCTGCATTTTTACAATCGTTGTCTATTAAAGTTGTCATGAAACAACTGACTTTACAACCATACTGTGACATATTTCCAAGTGAAATGGCTATCAAAGGACTAAAAAATGTATTGCTGATTGGATTGTAAAAAGTGAGCGCTGAATAGCGTAATGGAGGCAGATATGAATGTGACTGGCTTGAATGCAGTATGGACTTACGTCATGGACGTCAAGGGAGTAATATGACAAAAAGAGCAAGTTATCACATTATTGATTAAAGATTATGAGGTCAAAAATGCATAGATGAATCATGCACAAGAAGATCGTCTAAATGCATTAAGAAAATAAATAGGGTCAGTTTCAACTTATTCTTTGTCCATTAACATTTGTAAAAAATCTCCCACTGAATGCAATTTACTACACGTTTGGTAGATGCATATGAAAGATTTGCATATCATTTAACAGTTCAGTAGAGCCAGCATTTTGAGTTGCATGTCAATTTGGCTCTACTGTGTTTTTTATGAGCAATCTTCCAGTAAGTGCTCTGTCTAGGGTTTTTAAGTCATTGTAAAAATTATTTTTTTAAAGGTCTATGTTTTCCTTTATAAACTGAAGAGGCAGTGCATAGTAAACATGGCACAGTTTAAGCCCTTTATGTAAAACAAGGTGCTTTGCCATTACTCAACAAGCACTTATTGACCATCATTACCGCTGACCTGCGTAGATAAGGGCTCGTCTTAGCGCACATTAAAACAAGAGGTTCAATTATCTGATTACATTAACTGTGAGGAGGAGAGATCTGTGGGCTTTGTATGAGACTTACATGACACACCTCACCTTTCAGTTATCCATATATAAGACAGTTTTTAATCTCCTTGAAGGCTTTTCAAATCATTCATAACACTATAGATATTTTTTAACAATTTATCCACCTCCATGTTGTGTAATAGCTGGGCTGAAAGCAGCAATGTGGGCGAATCCACCTCTATCAGTCTAATGATTATATGTTGGCAACCTGTGACAGTCAAGCTTTTTCCTACACAGCTGCATAAACAGATTCACATATAGGTGCCAGAATGGTTATTGGAAATTCAAAACATTTCATACTTTTTGTCATTTTCTGAGCTCCTTTCACAAGTTTGTCCTTTTGCGCAGTGCAGGTAACAGTAGTATAAATAAAACACCCTTGAAAATACAAAGTAATCAGCCCAGGAGATCTTAAAGGGATAGTTCACCCAAAAATTAAAATTAGCACATTATTTACTCACCCTCAAGCTAGGCTCCTAGGCGTATATGACTTCCTTCTTTCAGATGAATCCAATCTGAGTTATTTAAAAAATTGTCTTTGATCTTCCAAGCTGTTTAATGACAGTCAGCGGATGTTGCAGTTCATCAGTCCAAAAGAAGTGAAATAAAGCACATCCATCCATAATAAAAAGCCGTGTGAGGCACTTTTTGTTTTACTCTTATCTGTATGACCAAAAATGGAGTAGCATATGTCAGCTGTTTGATCGCGCCGGTGCCTCGCATGCACACACACACCACATATTCTAACAATTCAAACTTGCCATCGCAGTCGCAATGTTCATTATCAAAATAAAATACAGTCAGCCAAACATATAAATTTAAAGAGTCTGTAGTATAACCGATCTACAGATGCTGTCATGCCAAGCGCATTTTTGGGCATGTGAAGAGGATGATTTTTTTCCCGTCGAAATGCGAAGCCGCATGAAGCCTAGTCTACATTATAAATAATAGTTTAACAATGAAATACATTGCGAATATGGAAACATATAGGATTTGTGCCGAATGAGAGAGGTAGGCTACATGAGCCCAAATGTAGCCTACTTTCAGTTTCGCTTTATTTTGTTCTTTTTAGCTTTATTTTTTTTTTCATTCTTGATCTGTTCTGCATACCATTACATTTAAATGCTTTGTTGTGAAGTGAGGGGAACTAGGCTATGATTATAGTGTTTATAATGTTTATACATTATAATATTTCACTTTATTTGGTATTATTTCTGGTATTATTATACTCTCTCCAAATGTCCTGCTGCTCACTAAAGAGTGGAGAGAGTGGGTTAAGCAGTAGCACCAATCAACGAGAGCGATTTTGAATTTAAGAAAGCTGATTGTTAAATAATATGTTGAGGATCAATACATAATCTACAAATCATGCTCCAAATACATCTACATAAACCCGCAATCGCTCTGTCATGCATGCACTGTCACGATCTAATGCACTTGTTAATGCCAGATCTTTAAAAACAAATACCGGAACGCAAAAATCCAAAATCTGACATTTTCCGGAAACAGGATCCGGCCGGATCCAGCTCAAATTAAGCACTGGGTGCATTGTATATGCTAATTAAACAGCGAGTTACGTCATTGTAGGGGAAACACAGCCCAGTTCGGGTTTAAATGTCAGATTATTGCTGTAAATAACAAACATGGCACCTGAGGACTGCTTCGTTGTTTTTATTCTCCATTATTTTGAAGGTTTCTTCTGGCAGAGGTGTACAAACTCGGTCCTAGAGGGCCGCTGTCCTGCAGAGTTTACCTCCAACCAGCTCCAAAACACCTGCCTTGAAGCTTGATTTGTTGGTGTGCACATTATTACAAAGACGCAAGGGTATCAGGGTAATGTGCATAACACTAAAATAATGCAATAAAAGAAACAACAAATTGAATGTAAAACGTAACAATAATAAAAAAAAAGGCATGTTCACGGTTCTCTGATTGGTTAATGGTCACATGACATGCAGGTGAACAAATACAATATTAAATTTTTTAGTAAATGTTTTATTTTGATTGCTGTTATTTAAAAAAATAGTTTAAGCTATTTTAAAATTATTGTTCTTTATCTTTGTATTTGTATACGGTTATCCTAAATCACATTGATAAACGAGTTAGGTCAAAAGTAATCTAAAAGTAATTAAAAAGTAGTCCAATTATATAACCTAAAATGTGTAATGTAATGGATTACATTTCTAATTACAATTTTGGTCATGTAAGTTGGCTACAGTTTGTAAGTAATCTACCCAACGCTGATAGAACTAAATAGAACATTGTTTTATTTTCGGTTATTAATTATTTTTATTATTATTATTATTATTATTATTATTATTATTTAAATGCATTATACTTCCAGATATGATATAGGTTTTACAGGATTTATGCATTTTTATGTTAAATTTAATATAATAGTTCACCACATATATAACTGTAACTTATAGATAACCAAGAAGTTTTAGTGCTGCATTTTTACAATCGTTGTCTATTAAAGTTGTCATGAAACAACTGACTTTACAACCATACTGTGACATATTTCCAAGTGAAATGGCTATCAAAGGACTAAAAAATGTATTGCTGATTGGATTGTAAAAAGTGAGCGCTGAATAGCGTAATGGAGGCAGATATGAATGTGACTGGCTTGAATGCAGTATGGACTTACGTCATGGACGTCAAGGGAGTAATATGACAAAAAGAGCAAGTTATCACATTATTGATTAAAGATTATGAGGTCAAAAATGCATAGATGAATCATGCACAAGAAGATCGTCTAAATGCATTAAGAAAATAAATAGGGTCAGTTTCAACTTATTCTTTGTCCATTAACATTTGTAAAAAATCTCCCACTGAATGCAATTTACTACACGTTTGGTAGATGCATATGAAAGATTTGCATATCATTTAACAGTTCAGTAGAGCCAGCATTTTGAGTTGCATGTCAATTTGGCTCTACTGTGTTTTTTATGAGCAATCTTCCAGTAAGTGCTCTGTCTAGGGTTTTTAAGTCATTGTAAAAATTATTTTTTTAAAGGTCTATGTTTTCCTTTATAAACTGAAGAGGCAGTGCATAGTAAACATGGCACAGTTTAAGCCCTTTATGTAAAACAAGGTGCTTTGCCATTACTCAACAAGCACTTATTGACCATCATTACCGCTGACCTGCGTAGATAAGGGCTCGTCTTAGCGCACATTAAAACAAGAGGTTCAATTATCTGATTACATTAACTGTGAGGAGGAGAGATCTGTGGGCTTTGTATGAGACTTACATGACACACCTCACCTTTCAGTTATCCATATATAAGACAGTTTTTAATCTCCTTGAAGGCTTTTCAAATCATTCATAACACTATAGATATTTTTTAACAATTTATCCACCTCCATGTTGTGTAATAGCTGGGCTGAAAGCAGCAATGTGGGCGAATCCACCTCTATCAGTCTAATGATTATATGTTGGCAACCTGTGACAGTCAAGCTTTTTCCTACACAGCTGCATAAACAGATTCACATATAGGTGCCAGAATGGTTATTGGAAATTCAAAACATTTCATACTTTTTGTCATTTTCTGAGCTCCTTTCACAAGTTTGTCCTTTTGCGCAGTGCAGGTAACAGTAGTATAAATAAAACACCCTTGAAAATACAAAGTAATCAGCCCAGGAGATCTTAAAGGGATAGTTCACCCAAAAATTAAAATTAGCACATTATTTACTCACCCTCAAGCTAGGCTCCTAGGCGTATATGACTTCCTTCTTTCAGATGAATCCAATCTGAGTTATTTAAAAAATTGTCTTTGATCTTCCAAGCTGTTTAATGACAGTCAGCGGGTGTTGCAGTTCATCAGTCCAAAAGAAGTGAAATAAAGCACATCCATCCATAATAAAAAGCCGTGTGAGGCACTTTTTGTTTTACTCTTATCTGTATGACCAAAAATGGAGTAGCATATGTCAGCTGTTTGATCGCGCCGGTGCCTCGCATGCACACACACACCACATATTCTAACAATTCAAACTTGCCATCGCAGTCGCAATGTTCATTATCAAAATAAAATACAGTCAGCCAAACATATCAATTTAAAGAGTCTGTAGTATAACCGATCTACAGATGCTGTCATGCCAAGCGCATTTTTGGGCATGTGAAGAGGATGATTTTTTTCCCGTCGAAATGCGAAGCCGCATGAAGCCTAGTCTACATTATAAATAATAGTTTAACAATGAAATACATTGCGAATATGGAAACATATAGGATTTGTGCCGAATGAGAGAGGTAGGCTACATGAGCCCAAATGTAGCCTACTTTCAGTTTCGCTTTATTTTGTTCTTTTTAGCTTTATTTTTTTTTTCATTCTTGATCTGTTCTGCATACCATTACATTTAAATGCTTTGTTGTGAAGTGAGGGGAACTAGGCTATGATTATAGTGTTTATAATGTTTATACATTATAATATTTCACTTTATTTGGTATTATTTCTGGTATTATTATACTCTCTCCAAATGTCCTGCTGCTCACTAAAGAGTGGAGAGAGTGGGTTAAGCAGTAGCACCAATCAACGAGAGCGATTTTGAATTTAAGAAAGCTGATTGTTAAATAATATGTTGAGGATCAATACATAATCTACAAATCTTGCTCCAAATACATCTACATAAACCCGCAATCGCTCTGTCATGCATGCACTGTCACGATCTAATGCACTTGTTAATGCCAGATCTTTAAAAACAAATACCGGAACGCAAAAATCCAAAATCTGACATTTTCCGGAAACAGGATCCGGCAGGATCCAGCTCAAATTAAGCACTGGGTGCATTGTATATGCTAATTAAACAGCGAGTTACGTCATTGTAGGGGAAACACAGCCCAGTTCGGGTTTAAATGTCAGATTATTGCTGTAAATAACAAACATGGCACCTGAGGACTGCTTCGTTGTTTTTATTCTCCATTATTTTGAAGGTTTCTTCTGGCAGAGGTGTACAAACTCGGTCCTAGAGGGCCGCTGTCCTGCAGAGTTTACCTCCAACCAGCTCCAAAACACCTGCCTTGAAGCTTGATTTGTTGGTTCAGGTATGTTTAATCGGGTTTGGAGCTAAACTCAGCAGGGCAATGGCCCTCCAGGACCGAGTTGCCTTATGGTTCTCCCGTGGTGCTAGAACTACTGCTATCAACAAGAAACTGTTCTTTTAACCACAGGTCGCGAGAGCTGTAGATCCAACCGCATAACTTTGCCATGCTACTTGTGAGTGTTCATTGAAACACAGTATTGTTGAACTATGTTGGTACCGACAGAACTTGCTACCTGGCTAACAATGCTTTTGGGAAACTGAAACCTCTAGTACATTTTCTGCTTGATTTGTTAGTGCAAACTGAACACCGTCCATATTAAAAAAGCAAAATCATCTCTGTAGGGATCTGCACTGAACAGAAGAAGTGTGTTTCATCATTATTATTAGATACTAGCTTACAAAAAAGCCATAAAGTATGGGCGCTAATGTGGCTGGGTTTACTCTGCTCATTCAGAAACCCTAGACAGTACCTTACTGGAAGAGCAAATCTAATGTACAATTTACTGCTCCCAGAATGAGTTATACAAACTCTCTTTCTCATTAAGGTCTACAGCACAGAAATTGTTCTAGTTTACTCTCTCACACGTACACATGCATTAATACTCCAGAGCTTCATTACAAAACAGACTGACTCCGGTTGTGGTCGACCACTAAATAATGCATCCCCCTTAACGGCAGAAACACACAGAGTAACGACAGAGATCAATGACTGTAATTTCACATGCTGCCTCTCATCTTACCGTGCATTAGGAAAAGACGGCAGTATCTTCTGAAGTTGTATTATGACACTTTGTCATACAGCAGTTTTCAACTGAGGGCCTCTAAAGAGCTGAGGGTTATGAGAGGTTAGTGTACAGTGCTAATAAATGGGAGATGTGTATTTCTTGGCTGCCTCAGCAGAGTTTTTGCGTTTTCCCTGCCCTTATAAATTATGATCCATACAGTAGTTCCACTGGCACTGTGAGCTTGTTTGTTCATTATCTGTCACTTTGTCCAATGGGTTTTTAATCAGAAAACCTTCTGATAACATGATCGCCCTCTAAACCTGCCCTTGTGAAAAAGAAGTTCACTTTAGCATACTTTTAAAAAGAGTGCTTATTCCAGAAATAATATATTTTCAAAGAATATACATAAGTATAAACTGACAATGAAAATATTTGATAGTTTATTACATGCAATTAGTTGAACTTAAGAGTTTTTTTTTTATGTAAGATTTTGGTACATTATTACTTCTATTGTCTTTGAAATGTGGTAAAATGATGCTTCTACATAACTGTATTTAAATACATTCGTAATTACACATTTGTAAGGATGACGTTACAATTTAGTGTTTTAAAATATATTGACTTTAAATGCAATATCAAATAATCAAAATTATAATCATGTACTTTACATGTGCTTTAATATGTTAGGCAATGCATCAAAATAAGTATACTACTTTTAAGAAAGACAAAAGACTTTAAAGTAAAACTTTTAATTTGACTACTACAAAGTACACTTTTTAAAAGTGTGAGACATAATCATGAAATTGTACTCTAAGTACACTTAAGTGGCTTTTATTATTTATAATATATTATCTGCAGGTACAGGTTTTTAAAAGTAAACTTTAAGGTTTGAAGTTCACTACAAGTGCACATTCAGTATTAAGCACACAAGGGGCGATTCCAGGATTTAAATCTAATCATAAGATGTGGCGCAAAGGAATATTTCTTATTCAAGAGTCATTTTCAGGCCCACATGTCATCTGTATTCACAAAACTCCACAGATTTCCAAAGAATTTTGATGTCCATCATTCATATTCATACTCAAACATAGTTCCTCTCATCTTCTGCCCTTTGCATATCTTTCGGGCAAATTACTTTTAGCTACCACTAAGGAGTGTAGTCCTCTCAGCTCCATTTAACACCATTTTTTGAACCCATTCGGCTGAATTCCTCAGTCTTTTCTCACAAAATCTATGCAGAAAATGACTGCAGATTCCATCTGGACCTGGTTATGCTTCTGCATGGCTAATTAGCCGAGTGGATTAAGCTATCTGTTCTCCTCTCATTAGAACTGTGTTTGTTCACTGAGCTGTGTGTAGTAGTGTAATCTATTAGTTGATCCATTCCCAGTTTGCGCAGTGCGTTAAAACTAAACAATCAACGAGCCTCAATGTGTTAAATAATAATGTGCAATGATTTGTTGTCTTGCTGCTGCTGTCTGGGGAAATAGGTGTTTGCAGTCTTGTGAAAGTGAACCAGTAAGCAATAATATTAGCAATGAATTCTTTGTATTTTGGTTTGCTCAGTAACCCTCTGCATTTTATCCAAAAGAGTTTAGGAACAGTTTATGGATGAATGGATTGTTTGAGCATGAATACAAAACTCCTTGCAAGCACTATAAAAATGTCATGTCTGTATCATTTGTCATCTACTAACCTACACCCTGAATTAATTACTGTGACATCTGCCTTTATGCTTACAAGAATTAATTGCATTACTTCATCACAGAGGAAAACCCCAATTAAAGCTTCCCTGGGCCTGAGGGCCAGGATCATCCCTGCCTTCCCAGAGCAGCATGGATTCGGTCACTCGAGGGTCACCACACTAACTAGACACTCAAATACCAGCTGGAATGAAAAATACCCTTGAATCTTCATCCCTTGTGGTCACACATGAGCAGCACTCTCTCCTTTGTCTTTTCACAATATATTTTCCCTTATGCTTTGCAGATGAATGTGCTTTTAGCTTCCCTCCGTATGTTTTATTAATGGTTATAATTTCATTATTTTCTTCTTAGGAATCCTGAATAGATATGGCGTATCATCACAGTGGGGTTAGACATTATTATTTTGTTTTTGTTCTTCACTCTCATATTCTGTCTCCAGCCGCACTGATGGGACATAATTGTTCGCTGCGTGTCAGTTGCATGCGCTCACAAATTATCTGACAGTGAGCCAGTTTGACACTCATGGGATTTCAGCTAGAAGATTGATGAGTGTTTCAATTTCTTGCCTAAAGCATGACAAAACCAAATCAAGCAGGCATTTACATGTCAGTCTTGTATTGCAAAAAGTCCAAAATGCAGCGTATCGTGGTCAAGAACCACCCACTTTAAACATTATACTAAATACAAAGTTTTTTCATGAAACTCTAGAGGGTGCAGGCCGATAGTTTCTAACTCAATCTGATATAATCATATCATTACTCAAATGGCACAGCTGATTGGTTTCTTTTTTACATCAGCAGCCAATGAGCTGCTGCCCAACCTTCAAATACCCAGCTAGTGTTTGCTGTAGCAGTTGCAGCGCGCTTCAGAAACCCTTCACCTTCCCCAGCTCCACCTGTCTAGATCTGTTTTGGGGTAATTTCACATATGTTATATGCATAGGGTAATTCCATACATGTTATATGTGCAGCAGCAGTATTTCCTAAATTCTCACAGCAGCATATCTGAGGATGTATTGGCAGGAGCAGTTTTCGATGCTTGTTCCGCTGCAGCAGCAGCAGCGTAGCAGACCTATTCTGCCAAGACCAAACACATGAACATTGCCATGTGTATTATGTTAAACTCATGATCTGTCAGATGTATTGACATAACTATAAGTAACTTTGCAACTACATGTCAGCTAACTAGTGGTGGAAAGAGTACTAAGAAATTGTACTTAAGTAAAAGTATTGCTACTTAAGGAATAATTTACTTGAGTACAAGTAAAAGTACTGAAAACTAATATGACTAAAGTAAGAGTAAAAAAGTAGTTTGCTGAAAAACTACTCAAGTTTCTGCGTTACAAAGTACTTTAGTATTATTTTTCAATTTTTACCCAAAATGAGAGCATTATGGAGCAGGGTTAACCCTAACACTCATGTACTCTAATGTCTGTTTCACAAGTGAGACCCAGGAAATCCCTTATATGGCCAAATGCATCAGATATCACTACAGCCGAATAACATTCAGATAGAGACGCTTTGACTGATGAAACGTGGAAGACAATAAACACAATTGCAACACAATGATAATTGACATAGCTTGTATCACAGTATAGAATTATATCATTATGAAATTATATTTAAATCCTGTATGTCATTAAGTCCTACTTAAGTGGGCCAAAAAAGCAGTCTAAAACTGATGCTGCAGTATTCAAAAATAGAGTTTATATGCATTAAATATATTTATATTGTTGAGCTTAGACTGCAATTAGATTTTTCCACCTTAAAAGCAAATGAATAACAGTTGTTCAGCTCAGCAGGGTTAAACAAAAGTTTGTCACTGGTGTAATCATTGCTCTTCATTTATTCACCAGCGAGTTATTGGGTAATAAGAAGGAATGTTGTCTGTAGCCAGTTGTCTTTGTATCTTTGCCTGTTTGCTCGTTTTATAGGGTTAGCTTTTTGATAGATGTTTCGACAGTAGCTATATTCTGATAATGAATTGTCAAACTAATCTCTCCAAACTGTGAGAGATCGTCCCTGGTCTTTCTGTTTCGGCTTGATGTGATGCTGAATAGTCTCGTAATTTCAGGTCTGATGCGGATGGCAAATAACGTGAAAGAATAGGATAATTCATCTCTGGTAATTATGTTTGCTAGCAATGACTGCATTAGACGGTAAGAGTATTTACATATGGTATGAGCCCGAGTGCTTGAATTATGACATCTGTTAAAAGTTTCATATTCCCAATATCACAGCTCTTGAATTATTTGTTCTTCAAAAGCCTCAGACAATATGATACTAAATAATGACCCAATGCATGTCTTCATCCCACACTTGACAGCTCACATAAAGAAAATCAATATTTATGTGACATATACATACAATACAAACATCATATTCTAAAAATTAGGATTGAACAAATGCACATGACTCAGATACCATTTAACATTTAGTCACACTCATAAATATTTTACATTTAAATAAATGTAATATGTATGATTAAATCATAATTATATTGTCTGTCTAAGCACCCAACACCCCCCTAGCAACCAGACAGAACACCTTAGCAACAGTCTAGCAAGGCTGATCCAGTCTCTTTTATATAACAAGATTTATATAACCTTAAAACATCAAACTAAACTTCAAACTGTCTTAAACTTCCAGACAATGCTTTTGCAGGCCAATATTCAAGGTCTGTCTTGACAAAGTTTCCTTTTGTCATTCCTTTAGTTTTATTCAGCTTGTACTGAAGCTGTGTGTATTTGGCTATAATGTTTGAAAATGTCCTCACGAATATTGTGAAGCATGTGAAAACCCAGCTTGTGACGACATTTGAAGTAAATGACTGCTTACTGGTTACATATCTACCCTTTTCCTCTCTGAATCAGCCTAAGATTGGATTCTGTTCTGGAAACTCTCTTTGTGCCCTTTATCATTTACCTTAAATGTGACCCTGGACCATGAAACCAGTCATAAGGGTCCATTTATACATCAAAAGCTGAAGAAATAAGCTTTCCATTGATGTATGGCTTGTTAGGATAGGACAATATTTGGCCGAGATAAAACTATTTGAAAATCTGGAATCTGAGGATGCAAAGAAATTAAAATATTGAGAAAGTCGCCTTTATAGTTGTCCAAATGAAGTTCTTAGCAATGCATATTACTATTCAAAAATTAAGTTTAATGTAGGAATTTTACAAAATATCTTCATGGAACATGATCTTTACTTAATATCCTAATGATTTTTGGCATAAAAGAAAAATCGATAATTTTGACCCATGCAATGTATTGTTGGCTATTGCTACACATACTGTATATCAGTGCTACTTATGATTGGTTTTATGCTCCAGGGTCACAAATGTCCTTCTCTTTGAGTTACTTAATGAGCAATAGTCACTGTGACGAGAGGGACGGGGCTGAGAGCCGTGGGAACGGAGCGAGGCCAGTGGAGTAAATGCTAATGCGCGACACAATTTATGAAACAGACTCACACTCGACTAGCCGTTTCTCTTTCATGTCTTGTCAAACCATAAAGCAAGGCCATTCTCCATATACGATTGTATACAGTTTCTGGCCTTGGATGTATTTCATAGCCATTGAGGTGGTTGAATAATGTTAGAATGGATACTAACCTTCTGACCTTTTTACTTACCTTTTTATTATGCTCAGATTATGTAACATAAGCTGACCCTGGCCTACATTATAAGTATAATGCTTGGACAGCTTGTACAGAAGACTCCTTTGTAGTATTTTCTTGCTCAAGGTCTAAAAATCAAAGCCTCAGCAGGCAGTTTTGGTAAGCAATTAAATATCAGTTTATTGGTTACAATCATGTATATTAATCAAAATGTAATGTAGTTTAAAAAAACTTATAAAATGCAATAAGTTTCACTGTAACATTTTCAGCAATGTAAGGTAAGTATTATATATATAAAGTATATACTGTACTGTAACTAAAGCATTATGTTCAAATCATGGGTCAAAAATAGTCAAGGTAATTGCATTATCTTCACATGTATGTGATGTGTTCATAACATGCCTGATAGTTTTGGAAATGGATAGATGGTATTGGCTTGCTGTCAATAATGAAGGGCACTACACATCATCCTTCTTGTATGTAGTGAGGTAAGCAGTTATACATCCTCTATAGTCGCAGACATGAGTCAGGGAAGGCATTCAGGTAGCTAGAGAAGCTTTCAATAACCCAAAATAAGACACATGAAAAATGCATTCCTCAGTTCATTCTGTACCGTTCCTCCTCCTGTCACGTGGCTCCTCTAGATGAGTCTTCCGATTGCTTGACTTGAGGAACTTCCTCACTTTTCAATTATTCACACCGACAGGTGTTCAGCGGCGAAGGTTACCTAATTATCCCAAACTCCACTGTCTTATAAAGCACTTTCATACAGGCCATGATTTGCAAGTATAAAAATGTGTAAAACTGATAACAAATGCGAAAAAAAAAAGTACATTGTAAATCTTCATTTACGCATTTAGTGACATTAAGACGGTTTTATTCATATAGTGATTTTGGTAACACTTTAGTATAGGGTCCAATTCTCACTATTAACTAGTTGCTTATTAGCATATTATTAACATATTGGCTGTTTATTAGTACTTATAAAGCACATATTTTGCATGACCATATTCTACATCCCTAATCCTACCCAGTATAGTACTTAACAACCACCTTACTAACTATTTATAAGCAGCAAATTAGGAGTTTATTGAGGTAAAAGTAGTAGTTAATGGTTTGTTAATGATGATAATTGGACCTTAAAATAAAGTGTGACTGTGATTTTGCATTAGACAGTTTTTTCCCCTTGTTTAGCACTTTTTATTTAAAAAAAATATTCTTTAATATATTTATTTTGAGCTCTTTGTAATCAGTTGTTATATAAAATAATTGGCCACACTTTATTTTAAGTTCCAATTGTCACTATTAACTAACCATTAGCTATGACTTTTGCCTCAATAATCCCCTAATTTGCTTCTCATTAATAGTTAGCATGGTAGTTGTTTTAATTTTAGGTATGGGTAGGATTAAAAGATCTAGAATATGGTTGTGAAAAATAAGGCATTAATATGTGCTTTATAAGTATTAATAAACAGCCAATATGCTTTGCATTCTGTTTTTATTCACAATTTGTAGTGTCCCAACTTTTTTGGAATCGGGTTTGTATTTTTTCTAGTCATAATTGACCTCAAAACAGACATAAAATGGATAGCATAGTTTAACTTTGTGATGAAAAACTGCTGACTTGTTTACAATATATATATATATATATATATATATTTTTTTTGTCTGTTTTTATAATTGTGCTGAAAGATTTGATGGATGTGGTTGCACCAGTTTTAAACTGATGTTGAACATTCATCTTGATCTCATGGGAAAACACAATTTTACAAAGTGGCGATTTTGTATGAATTTGAAACAAAAAAACTTAAAGGGGTCATAAGATGCTATTTTAAAGATCATTATTTTGTGTATTTGGTGTAACAGAATATGTTGACATGCTTTAATGTTCAAAAAACAATTTTTTTTCAAATACTGTACATTATTGTAGGTCCTCTATGCCCCGCCTCTCTCAAACACGTTGTTTTCAACAAAGCCCCCTCCTTTGACAAGCGCAGTCTGCTCTGATTGGCCAGCTGACCCAGTGCATTGTGATTGGCCTAACAACACAAGCACGCGTCGGAAATGTAACGCCCCTTACCATAATCGCGAGCTTCAAGCTTTCAAAGTAAATATCAAGACAGTTAATAATGTCGTTAATTTTACTATCAGTTCAAGCCCGAAAGGGCAACAGAGTCGCGTGACAGACACAGTGATGATGCAATACACAAGCTGCGGTTAAGACAGCTGGCGTGCTATGATTTCTGACAGACAGTTCACTCTCCTGTGATGTGACCCTGTTCCCCTCACACACACAACGCGTTACTCTGCGCTGCGCAAAACACCGCATTTGAACAGTCAATATCAAATATTTAAAATAATAACAAAACATACTTACAGTCGCTGATTCAGAAGCGCCAGATTGTCATAGCAAAGTCGGAATTGACCCTTTTTTTTTTTTAAAAAAAGCCTTTGTGCACCAACAGCCTTGTCTTCTCCTAGCTTCAAAAAA